>NC_069137.1:40457359-40607866 GCF_026914265.1 Mya arenaria | reverse complement strand
TTTCTAACTAAAGAGCTTACCATTTTTACAACTTTTTTTTTATTTTTTGTCTTGGAAAGAGCAATTTTTTGCATAAATATCTACAAACCAATGATATGAGATTGCTGACAAAAAATCAGATCGTAGATTTTCATATTTCCGTTCGAAAATTAATGTTTTGTGCTAACTGTTGAAGAAAAATGCATAAAACATCAATTTTTGAACTTAAATATAAAAATCTGCAATCCAATTTTTTGTCAGCAGTCTTATATAACTGGTGTCCATGGATTTTCGCCAAAATTGGCTCGTTCCAAGACAAAAAAATAAAAAGGGTCAAAACGTTCAATCTGTGAGAGTGCAGCTTTAAGTCATTCTCTAAAGTTAAGTACCATACTTATCAAAATATGATATTATTGCTTCATAATATTTGAAATACTCAATCAAATGTCAAGAAAAGAGGTGGAAAAAGGTATTAATTACCAACTCAGACAAATTTATTAACACATTATTCAAACCCACAATCATTGTCTGAGGTTTGGTGACATATTTGATATCTTAATTAGTGAAATCAGTGTTTTTTCTGCAATGTTTAATCATTGATTTGATTCAAGCTACATATTTTTATGATTTTTTTTTTTTTAACTTAAATAAATTTGCTTTAGTTAAGAAATGATTTTTAATGAATAAGGCCCCAGGCCCCAATTTCTCGAAACTTCTTAAGCTGAACAGGCTTAAGTAGCTTATTTCAATTAGCCAAATACATACTTAAATTGAATTTTGATAAATGAAAAATGGTTTATTGTGATAATCATATTGATAATTCCTATCTAAAGCATAAAAATTCTTAAAGAAGTTAATATTATGCAATTTATTGAACACCAAAAATAGTGAGCTTAGCTTAATCCTGTTATAAGGGACTTAAGAAGTTTCGAGAAATCGGGGCCAGGTATTTTCATAACCCTCTAGCCTTCTTGGTCCACGAGACTGTACATAGACTGGCTGTGAATCCAAATTCCAGGAGCTTTCCCCCTTTTACCATGGGATATGGCATGTATGCATAATAGAATTGTAAAGTTTGATATATTCCGCAGGGGACAGAAGCAAACTATTTTTTTTTGTTTTCGTAGCCTATATATATTTTAAACATGTACAACTAAGTGTTAAGTCTGTAGTTAAAACTCTACCTTATACACATAACAAACTTTAAATCAAAATGCAGTTTTGGTTTTGAAAGAAACAACATTATTATTAATGTAGTTAAAGTGACACTCTTATTCAAAAACAATACATACACATGTAAAACAAACATCAATTTTGAGTGAAAAAACCTTTAACTACTTCCAAAATAATTCATTCATGAAAAATATTAATAACCTAAAACAAGACTGTAACCGTGTATTTAATAGCCGAAAACGCAAAAATATTAAATGATTTGTCAATTCCAAAAGATTTATAGCGATCTGCTTATCATCTCATAAGGTAAAAATACCATGTTTTCTGCACCTTTCTTGCAAATTAAACTCGGTATCCTTCATAAAAACCATTTTTTTCGACATATATTCATCCTTTTTGGTATATTCAAACAATTGTTGTAAATCTTATTGAGAGTAAGTGTGCATCTTTAAGGCAAGATTGATGATGCTGGAGTAAAGCTTTACACTAACATTTTGTATTAACCTGAACTTAAATTGTAGAAAAAATATGAAAAAGCTCTACTCCAGCATCTTCAAGCATGTTTTTCTACATTATGTTGTTTGTTTTAAAACCATCAAAATACAGTGTTGCGGTTCTTAATTTCAGATGCATTACAACAACCGCATAGGATGCTAAAACACATTGATTTTAACTGCATTGCAACTTAAGATTGATTCACTTTTTATTGCACAATGTAAATTATACATTTCACCATTAATATTAATTTTCAGCAATATTTATTTCATCAATCAAGTTAAATCGTTTAATATTTTATAAGTAGAAATAAACGACAGTGTTCAAACATAACCATTAAAAGATAAAAGCAACCATACACATGCACATTTGTTCCCTGCAGTACATGAAATGGGTAAAATGGATTACACTTAAAACTAATGTATTAAATTTGCATTTCTTTACTTGTATATATTGCATGTTATCACATATTTTTATCTGTTTTTATGAAATATTGTGTGGAGCAAAAACATTATATGTTTAATTTAAGTATTTTAAGGTGAGTTTTAGGGTATGGTATGATAAGCTCTAAAACAGATACAATAATAAAAGTTATTGTAATAGTTAGATGACCTGAATTAAAATATTAATGATTAGGAATGGGCAGAGTGAGCGAAGCTTAATGATTAAGCCTAGTTACTCAAATTTTCGTAATAGTTAGATGACCTGAATTAAAACCTTAATGATTACGTACGGGTAAGCCTAGTACTCAAATTTTCGTAATAGTTAGATGACCTGAATTAAAATCTTAATGATTAAGAATGGGTAGAGTGAGCGAAGCTTAATGATTAAGCCTAGTACTCAAATTTTCGTAATAGTTAGATGACCTAAATGATTAAGAATGGGCCAAGTGAGCAAAGCTTAAGCCTAATACAACTAGTACCTAGGACGCACAGCTTCTGTCCCCTTTTGAGTTATTCCTTCCTCAACTATCTTTTTTATTTTCCGTTTCCAGGGGTAACCGGTCACTCCTTAGACTACACCACGATCCTGGGAACGGCACGCAGGGTCTACCAAAGGGAGGGTATCAAGGGCGGACTGTATAAAGGCTTGTCTATGAATGGATAAAGGGCCCTGTATCCGCAGGCATTAGCTTCATGGTGTTCGAAACGGTTCAGCGCTGGTTAAGAAAGTGGCCAGTGTTCCATATAAATGAGGACTGATTTGATATGACAGCTTTAAATATGGAAAGTTTAACGCCCCTGAGGAAAATTTACTGTTGATTAGCGTTGTGGTGTTTGAAACAGTTCAGTGCTGGTTAAGAAAGTGGCTAGTGTTTCATATTAATGAGGACTGATTTGATATGATGGTTTAAAGATGGAAGGTTTTATGCCCCAAAAGGAAATTTACAGTTGATTTGAAACTGTTATATGAGAAAGTTGCCCCTATTTCTATTGAGGACAGATATGATTGGACAGCTTTAAAGATGGACAGTTTTAAAAATTCACAGTTGACTCTGATGTGTTTCCGAAACTGTTCAATGCTGATTGAGAAAATGGCAGGTGTTTCATAATAGATGATTACTGTGGTTAAAGAACTATGAAAGACCAGGGGTCATGTTTACGACCCATGCTCAAGCTGATTTCAGACTCAGAAAAAGACATAACTTATGTTACATTTTATTACACAACTTGTGTAACAATGAAAATACTTTGGAAAGGTAATAAATTTATCATATGCATAATAATGCACTGCTAGAAAAAAGAGTTAAAATTAGATAAAGATCAGCCATTTTGAGTTTCAGTCTATACACACAGACTTCAAACTGTTTGTAAACGTTGGTATGGCCTGTGTTGTTTTCTGTATTGAATACAGACAGTACCATTGTTTGGTTCAGAAAATGACTGTTGTTCAGTACAGAGATGATTGTTGTTATAATGGACAGACATTGTATCCAAGACAGGGCATGGAAAACCTTCTTACTAGCCTAGTAAGATAGTGAGTAAATTTGGCTTCATAGAGTGTTTTTGATCAGCATTGGTTCTTGTCCTGTTAAGCTCTTGTCGAGAACATCGCATTTTTTTTCATTTAAGTTAAAATCTTACACAATGTCCACAATGTCAAGATAACTTACATTCTCACAAGATGTCAGAATAATTTTCATTCTTAGATGATGTCAGAATGACTTAACAATCTTAAATGATGTCAATTTCGGATAAAGAGGGTTCAATATATATCGGGCATTGTCGTGATGGGTACAAGAGCATTTTTTATTTTTAGAAGATGCAATGTGTATTTTTCAATTTGGGCATATGGCATTATAAAGGACATATTACATGTTGGAAAGTCTAAGAAATAACGAAATGCTCATAATGAGTTTATGAAACCTACTTAATGTTATATTTGTTGTATTTATCTAAATTCTTTAAATATATTTCTCTTTTGATGTTGTTGTGTGATATTTTGAATCATTAAAATACAAGTTGTCTTATTGTTTGGGCCCTTGCTTTGTGCCCCGTAACAGGGTTTATTTTATGCCCCCCTTCGAGGAAGAGTGGGTATATTGCTTTGCACATGTGGGTTGGGTGTGGTTCGGGGGTCATCAGGTCTAAGGTCAAGGTCACAGTGACCTTTAATGGGGAAAAATGTCAAAGCTTGTTCGAGTGATAACAACAATGCCTGGACCTAGGCTCATCAAACTTGACATTGAGGCTTGGCCTGACAATTAGATAACCCCTATTGATTTAGGGGTCATTGGCTTAAAGGACAAGGTCACAATAACCTTGAATGCTTAAAGGTTGTCCTAGTGATAACTCGACAACGCCTGCACTCATGGCCCTCAGACTTGACTTTGATGTTGGGCCTGACCAGTAGTTGACTCCTATTGTTTTCAGGGTCAATGGTCAAGGTCACAATGACCTTGAACACAAACTCGACATTTCCGACCTATGGTAATCAAACTTGACATGAAGTTTGGGCCTGACCAGTCGATGATCCCTATTTATTTAACGGGTCAAAGGTCAAGGTCACAGAGACTTTGAATGTGAAAAGGTTTTAGTGATATCTTGACAATGCCTACAACCATGGCCCTCAAACTTGACATGAAGGTTGGGCCTGACCAGTAGATGACCCCTATTGATTTATTAAGGTCAAAGTGACCTGCAACGCAAAAACCTTGCCTGTGTGAAAGCTCAATAATGCTTGTACCCATGACCCTCAAACTTGACATTTAGGTTGGGGGTGATCAGTAGATGTCCCCTTGGATCTTAAAGTCATAAAGTTGAGGTCAAGGTCACAACTCTGGTCATTAAAATTACATCATATCTACTCAATTCCTGCTGCTAAGAGGATACATGTTTATCTGCAAAGATCAGTCATTACCTGAGCATAATTAAAATCTGTACCTAAATCCCCACTTTTAATGGTCATTATCTTAAACTGCCTCAAAAGGCATCCAACGCCAATGACAAATCAGCTGTCATTTTGGTCCATGCATAGTTCATTCAATTGTCCAAATATTCTTGACCTCATGGGGGTGCATAATGTTTGACAAACATCTCTTATTGAATATTAGACTACTTGCTTTCCCTGTATTTTCATTGTATTTATATATGAATTCTTTATCTACATTTTTGCATATTATATTTATATATATGTGTAAGTTTTTTTCCTCACAAATACACAAAATGGATGTTTTTCACATATATCAATAATAGCTGTATGTACTTCACATAGAAAGTTAGCTACAGTTGGATAAATTGTGTCAAGTGAAATACAAACTTAACGTTGGTTTATTGTAAAGTCTTGTCTTCAAAAAGTTTCATTTTGCCTACAAAGCTATTTTGAATTGTCTATATGTTTAAAAAGCACATTCAACGAATTATATTTCCGGAGTTATAATTTTTGATTGTATTTAAAATTTTATTTATAAATTGTTAAAATTAAATAAAGTGTTTTGTTCATTTATATCTTTTACTTTGTTATTATAATGACTGATGAAATTTATTCAGCCATAAGTTAGACTGTTATAGGGTACTCAAATAGTTCAGAGTATAAATTATAACATGTAAATGATATAATATTTTTAACTTTGTCATTTTACTAAAAAAAAATATTGAAACAAATTGTTCAAGCCTTTGTTAGAACACAGGCTCTTCTGTATCTATTGTGGTTTTGCATGTTTCTTACCTCATATCAGAATCTTTTGAAGGACCCTCGAATGTCTCTTTTTGTTTATGATTTGGTAATGTTAAAGGGACTTGACACCAGATGGTCCAAATCGGAAAATACAGTATTTTCTCAAAACAAGACTTATATATAGCTCTAGACCTTTCAATATGAGCTAGTATGAGGCCAATAATACACTATTTTACTAGATTGGAATAATATTTTATCGCTGTCACAGCTTACTTTACCGTTTAAAAATAGCTCATGATGGTTTCCCAGTTTATAATGCGTATATTTACGGTAGTCTGTAAAGGTCCCGTTATTAGTACAGATACAATTACCGACGCTATTTTTAATTTTACTAGGATTTACGTGGTAGTCAAACCCAGTAAATTTCGCATTGAAAAATTATGCAAAAACGGCGAAAGATACATTTGTCGTAAGCCATGTGACACATCAGTGAGTAAGAGTCAATGCGTTGTACACAACGATTATCAATTTATGTATTTTTTGACATTTTTTTTCTTTTTTTCTTATTCTGGTATCATCTGGTGCTAAGTCCCTTTAGTTGTCATAGATAAGATATTGTAAACAAAATCATTATTAAAATTATGTCATAATTTAGAATTATATTAAATGGAATATTAATTAGATTTACCTGCCTGTTTATTACTTATTTCAGTTATTTTACCACTGTGTAATATGTTAAATAAATGATTGTTACCGATAGTAATGCTAGATATGTTTATGAAATAAAATAAGAATGAAAAATTACAGAATATTTGTTCTACTATTTCGATCAAATACAGACCATGTACAGTGTCGGACCACCAAGCTTGCTTGGGTGTCCCTCTACAAAAATACAACAAGGGGTCACCGTTAATTAATAACAGCATCAACAAAATGGCCAACTACTGTTTTGCTTTAGAAAAATCTTTGAAACTACCAGGCCAAATTCAATAAAACTTTACAGGTAGCTTCATTGCATACCCCTTTAAAAATATAAAACAAGGCATCGTCATCAGTAAAAATATGTTTAAATTGCAACCTTTTTTTAATGCTTTATTACAGAGTTGTGGCCCTTTGCGTTTTAGGGCCCTCTGGTTAAAAATCGCACGTTGAAAGCGTTTGTAATGGTTAAATGTTTTTCAACTATACTTGCAATAATTTACACCCTGGAAAACCACGGGGTGGGGGGGGGGGCGTGGTTACAATTGACTGGTGCATTACCTTTACTATAAGCCATTATGTTCTCGTGTAGTTCTCGGTCCTCCCGGTTGGTGGGTAGTGTGGAACAATGTTCTCGGACCTTATTTGTGTCGTTAGGGCGATTGTATCTAACATGCTAAGGTCAGACACATAAGAACAAGACGAACAAAAGCGCCGAAAGACGCCCACACCTCTCACCTTATACAGGAGCAAGTATGAAGAAATAGTGCTTAGAATATAACCTACCTTTTCAGTTTATTTTGATAACTGAATAAAGGCTATGAGAAAATGTCCATTTTTTCCCAAAACATTGTCGAAAATCTTTACTACAGCGGTTTGTTTAAAAACAACTTAGTATCTCCCTTAGTGTCGTACCAAGCTCTTGGGCTGCTGAGTTCACGCTGCTAGACTGCCATGCTACCAGGCTGCTTACTTAGCGCTGCCAGTCTGCCAGACTGCTAACTTCACTGTCATACTGATACCACTATGTAACGACTGTCCAAGGGAAACAATATATATATACACATAAGCGTAAAAAGTTTAAACGTTATTAATTTTATTCATTTTACAACGATTGTGAAGAAAGTTATATTTACTTATGCTCACTTAGTCACTCTCATCGGCAGGATGTTGTGCGAGGGTGGTCTTGGATTGTTGGGGAAACCGAAGTACCCGGAGAAAACCCACTTGTCCGGTTTGGTGACCACCAACCAAACTCACATGCCCCCAGACCGGGAATCGAACCCGGGTCGTCTTGGTGAGTTGCAAATGTGCTAAAACCACTTACACCTTAAACATGTTAAAACACGAGTTTACAGTAATATGCATAAAAAGATATTCGTATTTTGTCAGATGAAAAATCAACTGCCACGTCATATTTGAAACCAGTTAGGAAAAATTACGAAAATATGAGAAAGATAAGGCTGGAACTATAGCTTATATAATCCTCTCGCGTATATTTTCTGCGAAGACACCAGGCCCCAATATCTCGAAACTTCTTAAGCTTAACAGGCTTAAGTCGATTATTTCAATTAGCCAAAATACATACTGAAAATGGATTTCGATAAATGAAAAATGAATTATTTTGATAATCATACAGATAATTTCTACATAATTTCTAAAACTTCTTGAAGAAGTTAATATAACACAATTTATAGAACAACACAAATAGTGGGATTAGCTTAATCCTGATAAAAGGGACTTAAGAAGTTTCGAGAAATTGGGGCCAGTACCAGTGTCCATTTTGTGAGGCCATGGGTATGTACCTGTATTGGAGATTGAACCCACAACCTCTCGGTTGAGCGGTAGACACATTGGGAACTGGCCATTTCGTACCCTGACCAATTCGTACCTTCCGAATTTTGGTCATTTCGTACCATTCAGATGGCCATTTCGTATCCGACCTATAGTTATGTCATACCCTGACCAGTTCGTACCCTCCGAATTTTGGTCATTTCCGTCCCTTCGGATGGCAATTTCGTATCCGACCAATAGTCATTTCTTACCCTGACCATTTTGTACCCTCCATTTTTGGTCATTTCGTACCCTTTAGATAGCCATTTCGTACGTATCCGACCTATAGTCATGTAATACCCTGACCAGTTCGTACCCTCCGAATTTTGGTCATTTCTTACCCTTCGGATGGCAATTTCGTATCCGACCAATAGTCATTTCTTACCCTGACCATTTCGTACACTCCGTTTTTGGTCATTTCGTACCCTTAAGATAGCCATTTCGTATCCGACCTATAGTCATATTGTGAATAAGAAATCACGGTCACTTCGCTGCGCTCCGCTTCCTTAGGTTACTTATGCACGAAGAAATTACTTAATAAACTCTAACCTATACTTGTATGAGACCGCCGGTGTAACCAACGTTACATACTTGAATGCCGTATTGGGAAATATCGGAAAGTATTGGTCATGTATTTCGCTGTATTAATTGGAAGTTGTTCCTAAGCTGAATGTAACAACAATGTTAATTGATTGTAGTGTTTTAAAGTGTAATTTGTATTACGTATTTCAAATTGATACCAAGTGAAGTTAAATATTGCATAAATAATCAAAATTCCTTTGGTTAAAATGCTATCCTCTATGAATTAAATTTACTACGCAATCCACTTGCAATGCCGCAAAATGAAAGAATTATGACATTTTAAACCGTCCATATACTCCGAGGTTGTTTTCTATGAAAACATGCAGAGGTGTTCCGATTGACCCCTTATTTGCCGATGTGTTACCTACGTCACAGATAGTACTGTCAATTGTCCATATTGCACTTAAATATAAAACAGTTAATAAAACATGCATAAATATACTAAACACTTAAAGGGACTACTGTTTAAAATATAATAATTATATGCATAGTTTAACTACGCCCCACCAAGACAGCACACGCTAGAATACAAATATAATGTATGCATACTTTAACTACGCCCGACCAGGACAACACACGCTAGAATACAAATATAATGTATGCATATTTTAACTACGCCCGACCAGGACAACACACACTAGAATACAAATATATTGTATGCATACTTTAACTACGCCCAACCAGAACAGTACCCACTAGAATACAAATTTTATGTATGCATACTTTAACTACGCCCCACCAAGACAACACCCACTAGAATACAAATATAATGTATGCATACTTTAACTATGCCCCAACAGGACAACACACACTAGAATACAAATATATTGTATGCATACTTTAACTACGCCCAACCAGGACAGTACCCACTGAAATAGAAATGTAATGTATGCATAATTTAACTACGCCCCACCAGGATAGTACCCACTAGAATACAAATATAATATGCATACTTTAACTACGCCCCAACAGGACAGCACCCACTAGAATACAAATACAATATATGCATAATTTAACTTCGCCCCACCAGGACAGTACCCACTAGCATACAAATACAATATATGCATGATTTAACGCCACCCCACCAGGACAGTACCAACTAGAGCAGTATATATTTCGAATGATCCGTGTCAATGCAACGCGTATTAAAGCATCAGCAAATATTATACTGTGTATTCATTGTATTGTATTCGAACAATGCTTTCTAGCCCCCGGGCACGTGAATATTTCGGTATGAATGAATGGAGAGGGTCGGGTGATCAGCATTGCATGTACATTGGTCACTCAGGTGAAGGCAGGAGAGGTACAAGACGGATGTTTCGTAATGGCTGTCATCAGGACAAATGTTTCTGTTTATAGGTATTTGAGTGCATAATGCTTCCTGATATTACTATTGGTTGGACTTTATGTAAATGAATTGTTATCCGAAGCGGAACTTATCTGTTTATGAACGTACATTGAGTCACCATCGCAAGATAACTTCGCAGGATCAAACATAAACTCCCGCGTACTGGCACAAAAACTACCCCACCCCCACGTCAAGTTGTCAACTCCATCACTGTACTGCTTAATGACGCCATAATGATTTACAGGTAATTTCAATTTTGCTCACATTGTATACTAATAGCCAAAAGTCTTGTCCGGTCTACAAAAACTACAAAATCCAAAAGACTTGTCCGGTCTACAAAAACTACAATATCTGTTTTGTTTTATATCGCACACTCATAAATTAAGTATCGATGGAAAACGGACATTAATATGCATTCAATGAAAAAACGAATTTAGGAATTAGCGCCAGTACTGCCGGTACAGTAATGTGTTGAAAATTGGCAAGGCACAAATGAAACCCATACCGGACAAGACTTTTGGCCATTAGTATAGTATTATGTACATTCGGAACTCCTCGGCCATTTTTTTCAAAAACAAACTCGGATGTATGCAGGTATATCAGTTGAAGTAGTTCGTAAATTTTTGAATTATATCATTAATTAAATGTAGTATTTTAGAGTTGTATTTATTGATCTAAGTTTAAATTGATTGCCATTGAATTGTATTATTGCAAACATAATTAAATACCCAAGAGTTAAGTCACAAAGTTTAACTGCTAAATAAAATTACTACGCGATCTACTTGCAGCGGACTTAAAAGTACCACTTTTTAGTATGTAAACCGTCCAAATACATCCGACGTTGTTTTTGAAAAAAAGGCCGAGGAGTTCCGAATGGTATTATGTAGTGTTTGTGGGTTAACCAGAACCAGAGCGTAGTGCTTAGATAAGATTTATTTAAAGTCGGCAAGACAGATATACAGACAACATAAGCTCTGTTGAGCCTTTATAACCGACATTTTAGCAAATGTACATGGTTAACATTTATAAAGCAGCTCTACAAGAGAGTAAAACATACATAATTACAACATAAAAACCATGGGAGACATGCTAATCTTACAAAAAGAGGTTTGAAAGAGCTTAAAAAATATTAGTACAAGATAAAAATAAATGTAAATGGCACAAACGTGTTTGTTTTAAAAATGGCATAAGAAATCACATTACAGTTGGTCCTACTTTGAAAGCCAATGAGATTGCTGCATTTCGTTTTAAATTTGAAAAATATTTCCCATATTCTGCAATTCGTTCCTGATATGAACTCCGATACAGAGAAAATACAGTGATATTTGGCCTACGTGACTTTTCTAGAGTGTAGGCGGAGCCTGTATTGTTTACTGTAAAATGTTGATGAGACTGCGACAATTTAATTCTTAGGTCTGCATGTACCGCACCAGACATCACGTGACATCAAAGAACCGGTGCCGCGCCACTAGATTATTTCCCTGGCTTTGTCAATCAATTTTTGGGTGGAGTCGGCGTCTGTCAGTCAACGTTTTGCCGGTGTGCGGACGTGACAAACTGTAATATATTCCGTATTTTTAAAAATATGAAAGATAACTAATGCATATCAGCTCAAATTAGATTTGAAGTGACCTGATTAGCATGTTATTCATAGTAAATAAAATTAAATCAGATTGTTTTTTGTTCATAGAAGGCCACATTGTAAATATGAAGTTGTTATGGTTGAACCTGTAATTATGTCATAATGTGTATATCCATATTCTAAATAAAGATATTATTATTATTTCTATTATTATTATAGTTGGTATAAATTATTACATATTATATTATTACTGACCTGGCACACAAATACACAATAATGCTAGGTTACAGGTATCCTGGTTATAAAGATAAACAAACATGCATGATATTTTCTAAAATAGTGCTCGTGTTTCCAAGTTTACCACAAGAACGCAAAATCTCTTTTGCATTTTAATTCACGACGAAAGTAAAACAATGAAAACGTTTAGCACAATTAAAATAAAAAAATAATCAAAACGCATGTTTCACTAAATAGGTAATTTTATATTTCATGAGCTTGAATTTTAAGCTGCACTCTCACAGATTTACCATTTTTAAAACTTTTTTAATTTTTTGTCTTGGAAAGAGCAATTTTTACTAACGGTCTAAGAAGTATGCATAAAACATCAAGTTTTGAACTTATTTATAAAAACCTGCAAACTTATTTTTTGTCAGCAGTCTTTTATAACTGGTTTCAATGGATTTTCGCAAGAATTGGTTCGTTTCAAGACAATACATAAAAAATTGTCGAAACGTTCAATCTGTGAGAGTGCAGCTTTAAGAAATACACATGAAACAAACACAAATTTTCTTTTGGGTTTAGACTTCTTAGCATCTTTCCAAAGACCTCTAACCCGATTATCAGAAACTATTTGATTCATTTCTGTGTATATATGTTGTCATAAATATGATATTGCACATTGGTGCAGACATTTTCCGAAGCGGACTGCGTTTAATGAGATTACTGATACTATTTTAGGAGAGGCTTATGAAATATAAAATGAAAATTATTATCATGAAAAGTTAAACAGTAAAGGTATGTTTAACAAAATGTCAAGTTCCCGTATGTGGTCTAGGATGCACTTAATACCACAGTTATCTCCCCTACCCCTCCGTTGACCAAGATCCGGATGTTAATACAGAAAAAAAGAGTGCCTGTGTTCAAATACAATAGTTTATTAAAAATGAATTAAAGAGAAGAAACGGGTGCTCTATTTTCATATAACTGAACATAATCTGACTCTGTATTAAAAAAAAATGAGTTTGTACTGTAAATAATGGAAAAATCATTGACCGTGGAACTCTATAAATTGGTTGTTTGTAGCCTTATTCGTTTTCGAGCTTAGGGTCATGGATTTCTATTAATTTGGTGAGACGCTGAATTGGACAACACTGGCAGGTCAACGTCATGTCTTCTCGTGATTAAATGTTGTGTCTTGGAATGTTTTTTATTGTTTATTATTTATATGACTGGTTTAACTAAGTAATGAACACAAATCATAGCCGTTACTCTTTGAATTAACAACAGAAAGAAAAAGATCATGATTATATCAGAGATTAAGTATTTTTTGCTGGACCTTTCTTACTTTTGGACTGGTTAAAAAATATCCCGTTAAAACTGGGAGTAATTTCGTAGAAGAAAAGCGACATACCTTTTTATAAATTAAATCGATCGATTTTGTACTAATGTTTCATGTTGAAATTTATGCGAAAAGCTAGTTATAGATTTTGTTCCGATCTTAAAGCTGCACTCTAACAGATTAACCGTTTTGATAACTTTTTTAGTTTTTGCATAATGCATAAAGCATCAATTTTTTAACTTAAATATAAAAATCTGCAAATGTTTCAGCGTCCATTGCACCGGAAGGGTACATCCACCCGAAGAAATGCCCCTTGATGACCCCCTCCACCATTAAGGCGATGGCTCATAGCGGTACTGGATGTATCAAGAATAGGTCTTGAAACCTTATTCATATATATATCATATATTTATATTGATAAAAAAGATAATGATAATAAAGATGGGTAAAACGCGTACAGTTAGTGATAATTCAAGGGTTGAATATGTAATGGATGGTGATTATAATCTTGCATTCGGAGAATAAATATGAGGAGGCGGGTGAGGATATGGATGAAGATGCGGATAGCACACACGAAGAATGTTCTGCTACGGGTGGTTGTGGTGGTGGTGGTGCTGCTGCTGATGATAATGGTGCTACTTCTTCTGCTGCTGCTGAAGAAGAAGAAGAAGAAGAAGAAGATTATTGCTAACTTTTGCATTTAAGATATTCACATTGCAAAAAAGGCTGATGAATCGATTCGTTTATACTTTTCAAGTTTTGCCCATTTAAAGTTAATTAATCTTATTTTCTCAGGTTGGCGGGATGCAGCTTTACTAGCAGTGGAGTTCGCTTCCTCTGCTTCTGCGGACAACACCATAAAAGAAGTTATGTTTAATTTTGCTCACTTTTCTAGAATTTGTTGAAAGTCCGAAAATGTGTTTTAATCAATAAGTCAAATTTTCTTTTTTTTAAGAAATACACATAAATGAATAGGCATTTTCTGTTGGTTTTGAAATCTTACAGTGAACATGTTAAAAGGCACCAGCATTGTTCCCAAGATCTCTTTAACCGAACCCGTGTAGTAGAAAATGTTTATTTAGTTTTGGTGTATTACAATAAATATAGAATTGAATATTGGACGAGTCTTCCTATTGTTACATTGAATGTTATTAATTATATATTCATCAAATTGAAAAACTTAAGAAACCTGATATTTCATTCTTTTGGATAATATAAGTTTAAGAGCACTTCTATTTATTTGTTTAATATTTGTTTATTTTATTGTTATTGTACTTGATTTATTTAAATATAAACTTTATATAGGCACATATGGTGCTGCTTCTGTTCAAATGTTTCAGCGTCCAATGTACCGGAAGGGTACATCCATCCACCCGAAGAGATGCCCCTTGCAGTGGAGTTGGCTTCTGATGCCGCCCCCCCCCCCCACCCTCCACCATTGAGGCGATGGCTCATAGCGGGACTGGATGAGGTAAGAATAGGTCTAGAAACCTTATTCATATATATATCTATTTTTATATTGATAAAAAGATAATGATAATAGAGATGGGTAAAACGCGTATAGTTAGTGATAATTCAAGGGTTGAATATGTAATGGATGGTGATTATAATCTTATTCGGAGAATAAAGATGAGGAGGCGGGTGAGGATATGGATGAAGATGCGGATGGAACACAAGAAGAATGTTCTGCTACTGGTGGTTGTGGTGGTGGTGGTGCTGCTGCTGCTGATGATAATGGTGCTACTTCTTTTCTGCTGCTGCTGCTGCTGCTGTTGATGCTGCTGCTGATAATGATGATACTGCTGATAATGATGTTGTTGATGATGATGAAGTGATGATGATGATGACAGCTGTTGCTGCTGCTTATAATGATGCTGCTGCTACTGATGATGATGATGATGATGATGATGATGATGATGATGATGATGATGATGATGATGATGAATGAGGAATGACGAAGAGGATGATCATGACAGCTGAAGATTATGACAGCTGAAGATTATGACAGGTGAAGACGATGTTGAAAATGATGGGAGTGAAGAGGGGGGTGTGAAGAGAAGAAGAAGAAGAAGAAGAAGAAGAAGAAGAAAGAAGAAGAAGAAGAAGAAGAAGAAGAGAAGAAGAAGAAGAAGAAGAAGATTATTGCTAACTTTGCATTTAGAGATTTCACATTGCAAAAAAGGCTGATGAATCGATTCGTTTATACTTTTCAAGTTTTGCCCATTAAAGTTAATTAATCTTATTTTCTCAGGTTGGCGGATGCAGCTTTACTAGCAGTGGAGTTCGCTTCCTCTGCTTCTGCGGACAAACCATAAAAGAAGTTATGTTTAATTTTGCTCACTTTTCTAGAATTTGTTGAAAGTCCGAAAATGTGTTTCAATCAATAAGTCAAATTTTCTTTTTTTTAAGAAATACACATAAATGAATAGGCATTTTCTGTTGGTTTTTGAAATCTTACAGTGAACAGTTAAAAGGCACCAGCATTGTTCCCAGATCTCTTTAACCGAACCCGTGTAGTAGAAAATGTTTATTTAGTTTTGGTGTATTACAATAAATATAGAATTGAATATGGACGAGTCTTCATATTGTTACATTGAATGTTATTAATTATATTATATTCATCAAATTGAAAACTTAAGAAAACCTGATATTTCATTCTTTAGGATAATATAAGTTTAAGAGCACTTCTATTCATTTGTTTAATATTGTTTATTTTATTGTTATTGTACTTGATTTATTTAAATATAAACTTTATATAGGCACATATGGTGCTGCTTCTGTTCAAATGTTTCAGCGTCCAATGTACCGGAAGGGTACATCCATCCACCGAAGAGATGCCCCTTGCAGTGGAGTTGGCTTCTGATGCGCCCCCCCCCACCCTCCACCATGGAGGCGATGGCTCATAGCGGGACTGGATGAGGTAAGAATAGGTCTAGAAACCTTATTCATATATAATCTATATTTTATATTGATAAAAAAGATAATGATAATAGAGATGGGTAAAACGCGTATAGTTAGTGATAATTCAAGGGTTGAATATGTAATGGATGGTGATTATAATCTTGCATTCGGAGAATAAAGATGAGGAGGCGGGTGAGGATATGGATGAAGATGCGGATGGAACACAAGAAGAATGTTCTGCTACTGGTGGTTGTGGTGGTGGTGGTGCTGCTGCTGATGATAATGGTGCTACTTCTTTTCTGCTGCTGCTGCTGTTGCTGCTGCTGATAATGATGATACTGCTGATAATGATGTTGTTGATGATGATGAAGATGATGATGATGATGAACAGCTGTTGCTGCTGCTTATAATGATGCTGCTGCTACTGATGATGATGATGATGATGATGATGATGATGATGATGATGATGATGATGATGATGATGATGATGATGATGATGATGAATGAGGAATGACGAAGAGGATGATCATGACAGCTGAAGATTTGACAGCTGAAGATTATGACAGGTGAAGACGATGTTGAAAATGATGGGAGTGAAGAGGGGGGTGTGAAGAAGAAGAAGAAGAAGAAGAAGAAAAGAAGAAAAAGAAGAAGAAGAAAAGAAGAAGAAGAAGAAGAAGAAGAAGAAGAAGAAGAAGAAGATTATTGCTAACTTTTGCATTTAAGATATTCACATTGCAAAAAAGGCTGATGAATCGATTCGTTTATACTTTTCAAGTTTTGCCCATTTAAAGTTAATTAATCTTATTTTCTCAGGTTGGCGGGATGCATCTTTACTAGCAGTGGAGTTCGCTTCCTCTGCTTCTGCGGACAACACCATAAAAGAAGTATGTTTAATTTTGCTCACTTTTCTAGAATTTGTTGAAAGTCCTTAAATGTGTTTCAATCAATAAGTCAAATTTTCTTTTTTTTTAAGAAATACACATAAATGAATAGGCATTTTCTGTTGGTTTTTGAAATCTTACAGTGAACATGTTAAAAGGCACCAGCATTGTTCCCAAGATCTCTTTAACCGAACCGTGTAGTAGAAAATGTTTATTTAGTTTTGGTGTATTACAATAAATATAGAATTGAATATTGGACGAGTCTTCATATTGTTACATTGAATGTTATTAATTATATATATTCATCAAATTGAAAAACTTAAGAAAACCTGACATTTCATTCTTTTGGATAATATAAGTTTAAGAGCACTTCTATTCATTTGTTTAATATTTGTTTATTTTATTGTTATTGTACTTGATTTATTTAAATATAAACTTTATATAGGCACATATGGTGCTGCTTCTGTTCAAATGTTTCAGCGTCCAATGTACCGGAAGGGTACATCCATCCACCGAAGAGATGCCCCTTGCAGTGGAGTTGGCTTCTGATGCCGCCCCCCCACCCTCCACCATTGAGGCGATGGCCCATAGCGGGACTGGATGAGGTAAGAATAGGTCTAGAAACCTTATTCATATATATATCTGTATTTTATATTGATAAAAAGATAATGATAATAGAGATGGGTAAAACGCGTATAGTTAGTGATAATTCAAGGGTTGAATATGTATGGATGGTGATTATAATCTTGCATTCGGAGAATAAAGATGAGGAGGCGGGTGAGGATATGGATGAAGATGCGGATGGAACACAAGAAGAATGTTCTGCTACTGGTGGTTGTGGTGGTGGTGGTGCTGCTGCTGATGATAATGGTGCTACTTCTTTTTCTGCTGCTGCTGCAGCTGCTGTTGCTGCTGCTGATAATGATGATACTGCTAATAATGATGTTGTTGATGATGATGAAGATGATGATGATGATGACAGCTGTTGCTGCTGCTTATAATGATGCTGCTGCTACTGATGATGATGATGATGATGATGATGATGATGATGATGATGATGATGAATGAGGAATGACGAAGAGGATGATCATGACAGCTGAAGATTATGACAGCTGAAGATTATGACAGGTGAAGACGATGTTGAAAATGATGGGAGTGAAGAGGGGGGGTGTGAAGAAGAAGAAGAAGAAGAAGAAGAAGAAGAAGAAGAAGAAGAAGAAGAAGAAGAAGAAGAAGAAGAAGAAGAAGAAGAAGAAGAAGAAGATTATTGCTAACTTTTGCATTTAAGATATTCACATTGCAAAAAAGGCTGATGAATCGATTCGTTTATACTTTTCAAGTTTTGCCCATTGAAAGTTAATTAATCTTATTTTCTCAGATTGGCGGGATGCAGCTTTACTAGCAGTGGAGTTCGCTTCCTCTGCTTCTGCGGACAACACCATAAAAGAAGTTATGTTTAATTTTGCTCACTTTTCTAGAATTTGTTGAAAAGTCCTTAAATGTTTCAATCAATAAGTCAAATTTTCTTTTTTTAAGAAATACACATAAATGAATAGGCATTTTCTGTTGGTTTTTGAAATCTTACAGTGAACATGTTAAAAGGCACCAGCATTGTTCCCAAGATCTCTTTAACCGAACCCGTGTAGTAGAAAATGTTTATTTAGTTTTGGTGTATTACAATAAATATAGAATTGAATATTGGACGAGTCTTCATATTGTTACATTGAATGTTATTAATTATATTATATTCATCAAATTGAAAAACTTAAGAAAACCTGACATTTCATTCTTTTGGATAATATAAGTTTAAGAGCACTTCTATTCATTTGTTTAATATTTGTTTATTTTATTGTTATTGTACTTGATTTATTTAAATATAAACTTTATATAGGCACATATGGTGCTGCTTCTGTTCAAATGTTTCAGCGTCCAATGTACCGGAAGGGTACATCCATCCACCCGAAGAGATGCCCCTTGCAGTGGAGTTGGCTTCTGATGCCGCCCCCCCCCACCCTCCACCATTGAGGCGATGGCTCATAGCGGGACTGGATGAGGTAAGAATAGGTCTAGAAACCTTATTCATATATATATCTATATTTTATATTGATAAAAAGATAATGATAATAGAGATGGGTAAAACGCGTATAGTTAGTGATAATTCAAGGGTTGAATATGTAATGGATGGTGATTATAATCTTGCATTCGGAGAATAAAGATGAGGAGGCGGGTGAGGATATGGATGAAGATGCGGATGGAACACAAGAAGAATGTTCTGCTACTGGTGGTTGTGGTGGTGGTGGTGCTGCTGCTGATGATAATGGTGCTACTTCTTTTTCTGCTGCTGCTGCTGCTGCTGTTGCTGCTGCTGATAATGATGATACTGCTGATAATGATGTTGTTGATGATGATGAAGATGATGATGATGATGACAGCTGTTGCTGCTGCTTATAATGATGCTGCTGCTACTGATGATGATGATGATGTTGATGATGATGATGATGATGATGATGATGATGATGATGATGATGATGATGATGATGATGATGATGAATGAGGAATGACGAAGAGGATGATCATGACAGCTGAAGATTATGACAGCTGAAGATTATGACAGGTGAAGACGATGTTGAAAATGATGGGAGTGAAGAGGGGGGTGTGAAGAAGAAGAAGAAGAAGAAGAAGAAGAAGAAGAAAGAAGAAGAAGAAGAAGAAGAAGAAGAAGAAGATTATTGCTAACTTTTGCATTTAAGATATTCACATTGCAAAAAAGGCTGATGAATCGATTCGTTTATACTTTTCAAGTTTTGCCCATTTAAAGTTAATTAATCTTATTTTCTCAGGTTGGCGGGATGCAGCTTTACTAGCAGTGGAGTTCGCTTCCTCTGCTTCTGCGGACAACACCATAAAAGAAGTTATGTTTAATTTTGCTCACTTTTCTAGAATTTGTTGAAAGTCCGAAAATGTGTTTCAATCAATAAGTCAAATTTTCTTTTTTTTAAGAAATACACATAAATGAGTAGGCATTTTCTGTGGTTTTTGAAATCTTACAGTGAACATGTTAAAAGGCACCAGCATTGTTCCCAAGATCTCTTTAACCGAACCCGTGTAGTAGAAAATGTTTATTTAGTTTGGTGTATTACAATAAATATAGAATTGAATATTGGACGAGTCTTCATATTGTTACATTGAATGTTATTAATTATATTATATTCATCAAATTGAAAAACTTAAGAAAACCTGACATTTCATTCTTTTGGATAATATAAGTTTAAGAGCACTTCTATTCATTTGTTTAATATTTGTTTATTTTATTGTTATTGTACTTGATTTATTTAAATATAAACTTTATATAGGCACATATGGTGCTGCTTCTGTTCAAATGTTTCAGCGTCCAATGTACCGGAAGGGTACATCCATCCACCCGAAGAGATGCCCCTTGCAGTGGAGTTGGCTTCTGATGCCGCCCCCCCCCCCCACCCTCCACCATTGAGGCGATGGCTCATAGCGGGACTGGATGAGGTAAGAATAGGTCTAGAAACCTATTCATATATATATCTATATTTTATATTGATAAAAAAGATAATGATAATAGAGATGGGTAAAACGCGTATAGATAGTGATAATTCAAGGGTTGAATATGTAATGGATGGTGATTATAATCTTGCATTCGGAGAATAAAGATGAGGAGGCGGGTGAGGATATGGATGAAGATGCGGATGGAACACAAGAAGAATGTTCTGCTACTGGTGGTTGTGGTGGTGGTGGTGCTGATGCTGATGATAATGGTGCTACTTCTTTTTCTGCTGCTGCTGCTGCTGCTGTTGCTGCTGCTGATAATGATGATACTGCTGATAATGATGTTGTTGATGATGATGAAGATGATGATGATGATGACAGCTGTTGCTGCTGCTTATAATGATGCTGCTGCTACTGATGATGATGATGATGATGATGATGATGATGATGATGATGATGATGATGATGATGATGATGAATGAGGAATGACGAAGAGGATGATCATGACAGCTGAAGATTATGACAGCTGAAGATTATGACAGGTGAAGACGATGTTGAAAATGATGGGAGTGAAGAGGGGGGTGTGAAGAAGAAGAAGAAGAAGAAGAAGAAGAAGAAGAAGAAGAAGAAGAAGAAGAAGAAGAAGAAGAAGAAGAAGAAGAAGAAGAAGAAGATTATTGCTAACTTTTGCATTTAAGATATTCACATTGCAAAAAAGGCTGATGAATCGATTCGTTTATACTTTTCAAGTTTGCCCATTTAAGTTAATTAATCTTATTTTCTCAGGTTGCGGGATGCAGCTTTACTAGCAGTGGAGTTCGCTTCCTCTGCTTCTGCGGACAACACCATAAAAGAAGTAATGTTTAATTTTGCTCACTTTTCTAGAATTTGTTGAAAGTCCTTAAATGTGTTTCAATCAATAAGTCAAATTTTCTTTTTTTAAGAAATACACATAAATGAATAGGCATTTTCTGTTGGTTTTTGAAATCTTACAGTGAACATGTTAAAAGGCACCAGCATTGTTCCCAAGATCTCTTTAACCGAACCGGTGTAGTAGAAAATGTTTATTTAGTTTTGGTGTATTACAAAAATATAGAATTGAATATTGGACGAGTCTTCATATTGTTACATTGAATGTTATTAATTATATTATATTCATCAAATTGAAAAACTTAAGAAAACCTGACATTTCATTCTTTTGGATAATATAAGTTTAAGAGCACTTCTATTCATTTGTTAATATTTGTTTATTTTATTGTTATTGTACTTGATTATTTAAATATAAACTTTATATAGGCACATATGGTGCTGCTTCTGTTCAAATGTTTCAGCGTCCAATTACCGGAAGGGTACATCCACCCGAAGAGATGCCCCTTGCAGTGGAGTTGGCTTCTGATGCCGCCCCCCCCCCCACCCTCCACCATTGAGGCGATGGCCCATAGCGGGACTGGATGAGGTAAGAATAGGTCTAGAAACCTTATTCATATATATATCTGTATTTTATATTGATAAAAAAGATAATGATAATAGAGATGGGTAAAACGCGTATAGTTAGTGATAATTCAAGGGTTGAATATGTAATGGATGGTGATTATAATCTTGCATTCGGAGAATAAAGATGAGGAGGCGGGTGAGGATATGGATGAAGATGCGGATGGAACACAAGAAGAATGTTCTGCTACTGGTGGTTGTGGTGGTGGTGGTGCTGCTGCTGATGATAATGGTGCTACTTCTTTTTCTGCTGCTGCTGCAGCTGCTGTTGCTGCTGCTGATAATGATGATACTGCTAATAATGATGTTGTTGATGATGATGAAGATGATGATGATGATGACAGCTGTTGCTGCTGCTTATAATGATGCTGCTGCTACTGATGATGATGATGATGATGATGATGATGATGATGATGATGATGATGATGATGAATGAGGAATGACGAAGAGGATGATCATGACAGCTGAAGATTATGACAGCTGAAGATTATGACAGGTGAAGACGATGTTGAAAATGATGGGAGTGAAGAGGGGGGTGTGAAGAAGAAGAAGAAGAAGAAGAAGAAGAAGAAGAAGAAGAAGAAGAAGAAGAAGAAGAAGAAGAAAAGAAGAAGAAGAAGAAGAAGAAGATTATTGCTAACTTTTGCATTTTAGATATTCACATTGCAAAAAAGGCTGATGAATCGATTCGTTTATACTTTTCAAGTTTTGCCCATTTAAAGTTAATTAATCTTATTTTCTCAGGTTGGCGGGATGCAGCTTTACTAGCAGTGGAGTTCGCTTCCTCTGCTTCTGCGGACAACACCATAAAAGAAGTTATGTTTAATTTTGCTCACTTTTCTAGAATTTGTTGAAAGTCCGAAAATGTGTTTCAATCAAGAAGTCAAAATTTCTTTTTTTTAAGAAATACACATAAATGAATAGGCATTTTCTGTTGGTTTTTGAAATCTTACAGTGAACATGTTAAAAGGCACCAGCATTGTTCCCAAGATCTCTTTAACCGAACCCGTGTAGTAGAAAATGTTTATTTAGTTTTGGTGTATTACAATAAATATAGAATTGAATATTGGACGAGTCTTCATATTGTTACATTGAATGTTATTAATTATATATTCATCAAATTGAAAAACTTAAGAAAACCTGATATTTCATTCTTTTGGATAATATAAGTTTAAGAGCACTTCTATTCATTTGTTTAATATATGTTTATTTTATTGTTATTGTACTTGATTTATTTAAATATAAACTTTATATAGGCACATATGGTGCTGCTTCTGTTCAAATGTTTCAGCGTCCAATGTACCGGAAGGGTACATCCATCCACCCGAAGAGATGCCCCTTGAAGTGGAGTTGGCTTCTGATGCCGCCCCCCCCCAACCCTCCACCATTGAGGCGATGGCTCATAGCGGGACTGGATGAGGTAAGAATAGGTCTAGAAACCTTATTCATATATATCTATATTTTATATTGATAAAAAAATAATGATAATAGAGATGGGTAAAACGCGTATAGTTAGTGATAATTCAAGGGTTGAATATGTAATGGATGGTGATTATAATCTTGCATTCGGAGAATAAAGATGAGGAGGCGGGTGAGGATATGGATGAAGATGCGGATGGAACACAAGAAGAATGTTCTGCTACTGGTGGTTGTGGTGGTGGTGGTGCTGCTGCTGATAATAATGGTGCTACTTCTTCTTCTTCTGCTGCTGCTGCTGCTGTTGCTGCTGCTGATAATGATGATACTGCTGATAATGATGTTGTTGATGATGATGAAGATGATGATGATGACAGCTGTTGCTGCTGCTTATAATGATGCTGCTGCTAGTGATGATGATGATGATGATGATGATGATGATGATGATGATGATGATGATGATGATGATGATGATGATGATGATGATGAATGAGGAATGACGAAGAGGATGATCATGACAGCTGAAGATTATGACAGCTGAAGATTATGGCAGGTGAAGACGATGTTGAAAATGATGGGAGTGAAGAGGGGGTGTGAAGAAGAAGAAGAAGAAGAAGAAAGAAGAAGAAGAAGAGAAGAAGAAGAAGAAGAAGAAGAAGAAGAGAAGAAGAAGAAGAAGAAGAAGAAGATTATTGCTAACTTTTGCATTTAAGATATTCACATTGCAAAAAAGGGATGAATCGATTCGTTTATACTTTTCAAGTTTTGCCCATTTAAAGTTAATTAATCTTATTTTCTCAGGTTGGCGGGATGCAGCTTTACTAGCAGTGGAGTTCGCTTCCTCTGCTTCTGCGGACAACACCATAAAAGAAGTTATGTTTAATTTTGCTCACTTTTCTAGAATTTGTTGAAAGTCCGAAAATGTGTTTCAATCAAGAAGTCAAATTTTCTTTTTTTTAAGAAATACACATAAATGAATAGGCATTTTCTGTTGGTATTTGAAATCTTACAGTGAACATGTTAAAAGGCACCAGTATTGTTCCCAAGATCTCTTTAACCGAACCCGTGTAGTAGAAAATGTTTATTTAGTTTTGGTGTATTACAATAAATATAGCATTGAATATTGGACGAGTCTTCATATTGTTACATTGAATGTTATTAATTATATATTCATCAAATTGAAAAACTTAAGAAAACCTGATATTTCATTCTTTTGGATAATATAAGTTTAAGAGCACTTCTATTCATTTGTTTAATATTTGTTTATTTATTGTTATTGTACTTGATTTATTTAAATATAAACTTTATATAGGCACATATGGTGCTGCTTCTGTTCAAATGTTTCAGCGTCCAATGTATCGGAAGGGTACATCCATCCACCCGAAGAGATGCCCCTTGCAGTGGAGTTGGCTTCTGATGCCGCCCCCCCCACCCTCCACCATTGAGGCGATGGCTCATAGCGGGACTGGATGAGGTAAGAATAGGTCTAGAAACCTTATTCATATATATCTATATTTTATATTGATAAAAAAGATAATGATAATAGAGATGGGTAAAACGCGTATAGTTAGTGATAATTCAAGGGTTGAATATGTAATGGATGGTGATTATAATCTTGCATTCGGAGAATAAAGATGAGGAGGCGGGTGAGGATATGGATGAAGATGCGGATGGAACACAAGAAGAATGTTCTGCTACTGGTGGTTGTGGTGGTGGTGGTGCTGCTGCTGATGATAATGGTGCTACTTCTTCTTCTGCTGCTGCTGCTGCTGCTGCGGTTGCTGCTGCTGATAATGATGATACTGCTGATAATGATGTTGTTGATGATGATTAAGATGATGATAATTACAGCTGTTGCTGCTGCTGATAATGATGCTGCTGCTACTGATGATGATGATGATGATGATGATGATGATGATGATGATGATGATGATGATGATGATGATGAATGAGGAATGACGAAGAGGATGATCATGACAGCTGAAGATTATGACAGCTGAAGATTATGGCAGGTGAAGACGATGTTGAAAATGATGGGAGTGAAGAGCGGGGTGTGAATAAGATGAAGGAGAAGAAGGAGAGTATTGCTAACTTTGGCATTTAAGATATTCACATTGCAAAAAAGGCTGATGAATCGATTCGTTTATACTTTTCAAGTGTTGCCCATTTAAAGTTAATTGATCTGATTTTCTCAGGGTGGCGGGATGCAGCTTTACTAGCAGTGGAGTTCGCTTCCTCTGCTTCTGTGGACAACACAATAAAAACAGTTATGTTTCATTTTGCTCAGAATTTGTTGAATGTCCTTAAATGTGTTTCAATCAATAAGTCAAATTTTTCTCTTTTTAAGAAATACACATAAATAATTAGGCATTTTCTGTTGGTTTTTGAAATTTTACAGTGAACATGTTAAAAGCACCAGCATTGTTCCCAAGATCTCTTTAACCGAACCCGTGTAGTAGAAAAAATAATGTTTATTTAGTTTTGGTGTATTACAATAAATATAGAATTGAATATTGGACGAGTCTTCATTTTTTTACATTGAATGTTATTAATTATATATTCATCAAATTGAAAAACTTAAGAAAACCTGATATTTTATTATTTGGATAATATTGGTTTATAAGCACTTCTATTCATTTGTTTAATATTTGTTTGTTTTATTGTTATTGTACTTGTTTTAATTATATAAAAGCTTTATATGGCAATATTTAGTGATGTTTCTGTTTAATATTTTAGCGTCTGATGTACTGGAGTTGTCCAAATAAGAGATGGCAGTGGAGTTGGTAACTGATGACAACACTACAATGAGGCGATGGCTCATAGCGGGACTGGATGAGGTTAGAATAGGTCTTGAAACATCCTCTACAGATATCAAGGTGCCCATATATATATATATATATATATATAATATATATATATATATATATATATATATATATATATATATATTAATCTTGGCATTCCGGGGACCGCTGGATTTAGGCGACAAAAAATGGCCTCCTTAATATTTAAGTTATATGTTATGCATCAAATATCAATAAACATCTCCATTGACAGTATGTTTATTAACGAGATCATTAAATTTAATTCTTTTTTAATATTAAAATAATCTTAAACTTTTCTGTGAGTAATTTGTGTATCCATGAAAACAGGTATTAAGGCGACAAGGAAATAAATGTTGTAAATACATATTCAACGTTTTAACGTTTAATATTATGTCTTTTTGGCAGTAGTATAAATCGTCAAATAAAAGCAAATGAGTTATCTGGATTTTGTCCATCCGAAATCTAAATCACAAGTATCAACATCCGGTATATTTTTGGCTTGTTTTTTGGAGAAACTCGATTGATTTCTAGCAAATTTGATCTCTCACTACATCGTCGCTTCTTACAATGTGGTTCCAATATAAATTGGCATTTGAACCCTTAACATTACATATGTTAATAAATAAAAGACGAAATGATACAAATGCCGGATATTTTTTTAGTCAATGTTATGTCATCTCATTAGTCATTCACATCACAAATTGATTATAAATGCATTTTCCCAGATTTACACCCTCCTGTTGCAGATGTTTCGGAGGGCGTGGCTCGGGTGCACCAGTCGTGCGGAATCAATATATTCAGCTGAACTGGGGCCGGTAATAATATTAGACTTCTGAGCATCGCGGTGAGTTCTTGTGTATTTATTTTTAGGCTGGTATACACCGCCAGACTTCCTGTATTTAAGTTTTCCTTTCGTAACTTTTTAAAAAAGTACCTCAAGTCTTTCAATTAAATCGCAACTGCGACACCTGTGGAGACTAGATACAAATTAAGGAACCACAATGTGTAGAAAGCTATTTGGTTGATTTAAAATCAGATAAGTAAATAAGATTCTTATGGTTAATAAGAGTCCTTGTGGACCTTCATTCTTTGCTTTTTATGAGTATTTTAAGTATGTAAGAAATGGGGGATACAGGTGTGATGGTAAACAATGTTTTATTACGTATGTTTTTTATCACCATTTTGAAGGTAATGATTGTATATTTACACTTTGGCCTAAAATGGTTCAATTAAAGTCATAACTTTAACATTATTTTCATGATTCAATTTGGAAATGCATTAACTATGAACAGAAAATTCCTGTTTATTATTTATACATTTAACATTTGTGTGTAGAAGATTCACATTAGACACATGCCATAAAATAGATCACTATGATTTATTTTCACAAAAAAAACACACGAGATTTTTACCTAAAAAGTTGGAACTTTTACAGCATAGTAAGTAGTGTCTTCTGCTCATTTTAATGATATTATTACATGGAAGACTCACTATTTTACAGAATGCCAACCAAGTGTTGCTGCTTTGACATTGTGGAGGACTCCAATCCACCTGACTGTTCTGAGACAGGTAAAAAAGACATAATAATAAGATGGTTTTCACAATAATTGAACCGTATACAAACAAGTGTCCAGTTCATGACATGCAATTCTAAATTCTGCAATGGCACCTATACTATAAGTAAAAACCACTATTTCCGATATGCTTTTTCACATTTAATTTTTTTAAATTTCGTTCTATATCCATGAAATATCCTTGTTTTTTGTTGAACAAAAGTTTGATAATCCGTTAGAAGATAACTGGATTCTTGATCATAAGCCCTTCACATATATCTTAATAGGAAAGAACGGTTACTGTAAATCATTGCAAGAAATAATGAATTTAAGTGATGCCTTTCTTGTTTAAAATCATTTTTGCATTTTAAGGTAAAGAACGGATCCATCATTTCCTGAATTTGGATAAGACCTACAACCGGCAGGGATTGAGCAGAATAAAGCAGTGTTGAAAAACAAAAACAAAACATTTTAATGAACACAAAACTCTTACGTTCGAAAGCACTGAAGAAAAATGCAGCAGTGAAGATAGACTGAAGTGATTGGAGTTACCACACGATATAATACCATAAACAAAGTCATCAAGTCGGTCCTGCAGGTGGTCTGTGCAAAAGTGCAAAATGTGTGTGACGCAAACCGAACTACTTAATTCTAGAGTTTTCAAGATACTATCTTAGAACTTTAAACATATGTTCGGCATAAAGTGATGATGTATTTGACTTATTTATTATACGGATCAGTCCAATATTTGTAAGAGGATGGAAAGAACTTATTTACATTTGTTAAGAAAAATCTGGACTCAGTTTGATCTGTACCTTGCAAGCAATACTATGCAAATAAATTAACTTTATTATAATCCCCCGCCGAATGAAAGGTTTCGGGAGGGGGATATTGTTTTGGCGTTGTCCGTCCGTCCTATATTCCGTCCGTCCGAAACCATATATTGTTAGGCTTTGATCAGAAAATGTTCAAACTTGGTCAGAATGTTTCCCGTGATCAAATCTCGACCACTTGTAAAAGTGGGTCACATGGGGTCAAAAACTAGGTCGCTAGTTCAAATCTTAGAAAAATCTTTGGAACAAACTAGAGGCATTATACATGGTCAAATATTCATGAAACTTAATCAAAATGTTTTCCTTGGTGAACTCTTGGACGTATATAAAACTGGGTCACATATGATCGAAAATTTGGTCACTAGATCTTAGAAATATCTTGTCAGGAACCATATCATGGAAATTTTTGGTCATATTATGTTTGAACTTGGTCAGGATGTACCCCGTGATAAAATATGGACCGCCTGTAAAAGTGGGTCACATGGGGTTAAAAACTAGGTCACTAGCTCAAAATTTAGAATATTCCCCCTTCTTTTCATTTCCAATCCATGAACTTTGCCTAATAAGGCGGGGGATACCAATTCAACGAATTTGCTCGTTCATATAAATTTAGTCTGATGACTTGATTTACAGGTGTGAAATAAATAGCACAACAGCTACCTAATTGTTTGACTGATCAGTGTTCACTGTTATATATAGCCATGGGTATTAAAGTGACCATTAAAACTGCACTTTTACAAATTGACAGTGTTGACCTTTTTTATTTTTTTTCTCAGATTCTATATAATCACATGATGATAACACAACTTAAAAGGTCTTTCCAGGATTAGTTTGTCACTTCGAAAGTAAATACACATGCCAGTATAAAACTGACAGGAAATTTTGGATATTTCCTCAGTAACTACAACATAATGTAATACTTGTTGTATTCATCAAAAGCTAATGTAGCTTTAAAATTTGTGTACAATTTTCCACCATTCTGTCAACTGCATGCTGCATTGTTGCTACAGTTATAGTGAAAATTGAGATTGAGTTTCTAAGAGACAAAACATAAATCAGTCAACAATTCATTAAATGGAGGTTTATTGCATTGATAAGATATTGTTGCACTCAAATCTAGAATATTGGGGCCTAAGGCCGTAATAATACACAAACCTTGTCATATGTACACAAACATCATTCAATATCATTATTTTAAGAGATTTGGTAACATGATTGCTTCATAATAACATTGTGTCAAAGTTTGTGAATGTTTGTTGTTTTGATGTTCAGTAAATATTTCTAAATCAATTCCGGTGTCTTTTCTGAAACCCAAATAGGTTTTTCGACTGACATGGACAGGCATATGAAAGCATAGTATTAACAGAGACATAATTATCTTCCATAACCCTCGGTTTTACTAAATGCTTATAAAAATAATATTATACAACGTAGCATGAAACAGCATTATAAGTTAATACAAGAGTGAACTGTACAAATGTACAATTTCACTATAATAATAAAAGTTACCGCCTGGACATTTTTAATTATTTTTAACAACGCAATGTAAGTTTATATCAGTTATTTTATCCCCACCAAAGGCAGATGGATATTCGTTCAGTGTCGTCTGTCCGCTCCTCCATCCCCCTGTTCGTCCGTCTAGAACACGTTTTTCTTCTGTCGCGGGCCATATCTTGGTACTTGATAGTAAAAAAGTGTTGAAACTTTGTATGAATGTATATATGATAAGGGAAAAGATGTCTGAATAGCTTATAATAAATGTAAAGCAGAATTATGGCCATTTGGAACATAATAATAGGTTTTTATTTATTTTTTTATAATATGATTTAATTTTATTTTATTATTTTAATTTTCCACAAGGAGGTATCTTAATTCTAGTGGGTCATATATCACTTTCCATAAGGCAATATACAGGAATGGAAGTGATGCATGTCAAATGCCGTCAAAATCTATATAATTATGTATAGTAGAGTTATGGCCCTTAGCTAATTTCAAACAACCATTTCTGCCTGTAGACAAAAACATGTCCTATCGAAAACGACGAGTTGTCAGGCATAGTGTCCTCAAACTTGGTTATTTGTTGATATTGACAAGTAGATTACACCTATTGTTTTTGATGCCAATAGGGTACTTTAGGAAGATTTTTTTCTCTATTCAATGTTTATCACTATGCCGAAATTTGACCCCCACTTTGAAATCATTTATGTCCATCGGTCACAATTGAAACATGTACCACTATGAACAATGTTCTGTAATAACGAGCTTACTGTTTCAAGCGTTTACAGACAAATTCGTGTGCAGAGGAAACGTTTATTTTATAACAAGCACAACATTTGTATTTAGCATTTACAGATTCTATGTTATTCAACTGAAAAATCTTCTTAACCATAATATATCAACTATTAAGTCACCATTCACTAGCGGATTTAGAGTGGGGCGCAGCCGGCGCGCACCCCCTCTAAAATCGTTTACTTTTCATGTCAATATAGGAGAAAAATATAATAAATACGCCCAAAATGCAACATTTCCGACGACAAATTGTTCAAAATTTCTTGATGGATTAACCCCAAGTTTCTATGTAAACGCCCTTAAGTTAGCCCCCCTCCTATAACGTCAATTCCTGGTCCCGCCCCTGACCATTATACATTTGGGTTACCAAAATACACAGACCAAGTGACTGAAGCTAACTTGCATTTAATGAACGAGCTGGTCGATTAGAGATGTCCGATGAATATCTTATGAAATGTGCAGCCCTTCCGTTTCGACTTGTCATTGTTTCGGGATTCATTACAAACAATTATGAAACATTACCATTACTAAGTTGTCTCTTAAGTCTACGGCAGTTTTTAGTGTCAAAAGAAAGATAATTTTATAATATATAATTTGTCCACATAATGCCATAAAATTGGAATGATCCCCTTAATGCCTCAAAAATAATATAATATATACACAGGTCTCCATTAACCCTTCGACATATATACCTGTCCCCTTAAAACCTGCCATATACTTATTAATTATTAAGGCGACCGCAAATAAAGAATATATTTTGTTAATTAATTTAAGAAGCCTAAAGCTTGTTCACATAATAAATGATCATTTCAGTACTAGATTATCAAAATAGCAATATAACGTATAAAACAAAAAATATACAAATTGTCCCCTTACTGCCCTGCAATTCATATATTCTCCTTTATGCCCTATATTTATATATATAATTGTAATTATGTATATGTCTTTCGGGTAAAAAAATATCAGAGCTCTCATATTTAATGGCAATTTTACTACTTTAGACATTGCCAAATACAAACTACTAAATAGTTTATAAAGAATACAAAAGGAAATGAATATAAATAATGTACCATCCATCCCCCTCCATCGGTGGTCATGTCACATAATACACTAATACTTAATATGTAGTTTTGTTTGACCTCCAATTGGTTATGTTGTACATTTCATTTCTATGAATTCCGGTCTTATTTAGCAAATCGTAGCAGCTGTTAGCATCTAAGGCATTCATATACACTATTGCAATTATTCTTTATTGATTTGAATCAGGTGAAGCGGTGTGTTTAAATATTTGCTGGACGATTTAGTAGACAATCAACCCAATATAAGGTAAACAACATAAACTTTAAAGTGTTGAGTATGTCGTACACAAAATAAATGGTTTTCGACTGACATGGACAATGCGACTGTGTACGAAATACCTTAACCCGGCACCCGTAATGCCACAAAATGTCCCGCATTCCGTCGAACCTAACCCCGGCACTTGGAATACCTCCAGAATATGCCGGAAACCGGCGTACCTATCCTCGGCTACCGGAATATCGCCAGTATGGACCGGAATCTGGTATACCTTACCCCGACTACTGGAATGGCACCAAAATGGGCCGGAACCCGGCGTACCTAACCTCGGCTACTGGAATATCGCAAAAATGGATCCGGCGTACTCGGCGACCGGAATGGAGCCAAAATGGGCCGGCATCCGGCGTACCAAAATGATGTTCTTACACCTTACTCTATTGGATATATTTTTGTTTTCAATTTTGCACAGCATTTTCGAACATGTAACATTATGTATAATTACTATGTAGAAATACACAACACGCGTATGCATGTCGTGTAGTTTACCATTTGCGGTGGCGTTTGTTGGAGCAAGGGACGTAGCTGCTGTATGAGTGTTCTTGCTACAGTTGTCGGTATTGCATAGGGACGTATTGCAACATTTAGCGCCGCAAACCGGGCCAGTAAGTCCAATATATATATCAATCGTCAACGACAAGATCTTGATATAAAAATACAACATACACGATGTCATTGTTTTGAGTAGCCATCACTGTATTTGTTTTATTTATTTGTAACACTAAGTTTTTGAACGTTTTTACTGAGAAAATGAAACCCACAAAACAAAATGTTTTTTTTTCAGTCGACCCCCGTTTGCGGATGATTATATCACAAGTTCCTATTACTTAATTATTTGATAATATAACTTAACTTACCCGATGAAAACATCAGAAGTTTATTACGTTGTGTTTCACATGACTGAAAGGAAAGTTTTTGTGAAACAAGTATGCAGATGTATATATGAGATATAATGCTGAAAAAGGTAATAAAGCATAGTTTTACCATGTTTTTATAGAAAAGGCTCTCCGTGATTGTTTTTTTCTATACAAATTTTAAGGACCGGCAGGTATGCAAAAGTCGATTGAAGGACCAAAATTTAAAATGTTTAAAAAATCAACTTTTGTTTAGTTTTGAGATTCAATATTTAACAAGCATGATTCATATATCCGTTGCAACATGAAAAGCTGTAATTAGGATTTGAGCATTTTTTACGATATAATATTTGATCAGATTTCCAATCAAAAAAGCAGTTACGTTTTCCCGGAAATGTCTTAATACAAAAAGAATGTGTTGATGAGTCAAATTTATCGAAGCAATGTCTTGGGGCTTTGTGCTGATTGCAATTATTTAAAAAAAAAGATATATGCATTTTTGTAACCCGGAAATAAATTTCATCCACTATTCTTCAATATTTTTCTGAATAACTTCCTTATTTGACAAGATATCATAAAGAAATTTCAACATTGTTGAATAGGTAGCCCGTTGGCTCGAACTCGCTTGGCTCGCATTTCTCGTTTTCTCGAACTAGATGTAGAGGACCGATTTCTTTATCCTGAAGGTAAACATTCGCGCTTGGGTCAAATTTTTCGGGGCTCGAGGTATTTTCGCCGGTCCCTTGGTGTACGAGCCTACGGGGTTCGACTGTATAATAAACCTCGTCTCGTTCACAGTGCCAAATGTGGCTGCAGGCATCCGGATCTTGCAACAAGTCAAAGGCGAAACACGTTGGTCCTCCCAGCGACTGAGCGCCTGGAAAAGCAATTTCATAAAATCTTGTTAAGTGACATAAGTTTAAACTTATTCATTTTTACCACGATTGTTAAACATGTTATTGCATCTTTTGTTAATCTCTCTGATTAACACGATGGCCAAACACTGAAACCTCTATTCACATACATATGTGTTCAGCGTAAAATAAACATAACACTTGTAAAAGCTAAGAACGCAGTCATCGTTGTTAAATTCAAAATCTTTACTGCTTATCAAAGATAACGATGTTGACAGAAAATCCTTGGGCCAAATGTAAAAACTTAGCGGAATTTAAATAATGATGCTACGCTAAAATTTCGGCCTAGGAGTGCATCATTATAATACAATAAAATCTAAAATATTTCACACGTGAAGAGCAAGACAATTGCAGTCTTTTTTTATAGGCTAAAATATATTTGGAAAAAAAATATGTCAAAAGAAATATTTAGAAATTAACGCCACTTACTTGATTTGTTTTACATCGGTTGTGACGCGTGGTGACCCATGTGAGAACACCTTTGAAGTTACGTGATTCACCACCCTGATAATAATCCTAGTTGTATACCTGGGAGTCTCGACAGCCATAATTTCGGCGTATGCCAGATGCCGTTGAAAATGCGTCCGACAAGTATACCTAAAACGATGCAGATATTTCAAAGATAAAGTAAATAATTCAGACATTGGAAGAAGACCACATATAGGAAATGTTCAAAGATCAATGTTTGATAGATCTTAAAAGTACGAGTTGTGCTTGTCTACCGCTTTACTATTGTATATATTCCGCAAATGCTTCTTCCAGTTTTTTATATGCTATTTTCAAAAATGTGATGTTGCAGAACTAGTTCGAATACTACTCATTCAGTGACAACTTTCTCCGTAAACCACGAGTTTCTATTTTGATGAAAGTTTATACAAAACATCATCAAAGAGCACCTCCCGTTCGTACTTTTAACTAAAAATCGACAACAAAACAGGTAATCGGTTTTAACAACATACCTCGTGCGGGCCGCAAGTTTCTACTGTTGTGCATTCCGATCCCCCAATAGTTGATGAACACTTCAAGCACACGAACGTACAGGCTGTAAATAAAGTAGACATACACCTCTATTGTTAGCGCTAGATTACCGGTGACTCAATAGATGATGAACTCCTCAAGCTTATTAATGTACTGTCTATATATTAAGTAAATATGTACACACATGTTAGTACTAGATTAACGCTGTCCAAATAGTTGATGAACAGATTAGGAAAACGAATTTACAGGCTATAAACAAAGAAGGCAAATATCTTTATTGCTAGTGCTAGGTAAGCGCTGCCCCAACATTTCATGAAAACATCAGGACCATAAATGTACAGGTAATAGATAAAGTAAAGAAAGACAAACATTTGTTATTGTTGGTGCTAGATCACCGACTCGCCAAAAGTTTATGTACACCTCAGGCACTTGAATGTACAGGCTTTATTTAATGTAAAGATGTACACACGTGCATTTTTAGAACTAGAATGTCGCTATCTCGACAGGCACACGCTTTAAATGTAAACATGAACGGGCTTAAAATGAAATAAACAAACGACTTTATTATTTGTGCTATATTATCGTCACCCCAACAGTGGATGAAAACTAGCTGATGAACACCTCAGACACAAGCATGTTCAGGCTATATTTAAAATGAAGATATACACACATGTTTATTGTTAGTACTATTAGTACTGGATTGTCGCTGTCTCGACAGGTGATGAATACTTCATGCACACGAATGTTCTGGCTGTAAATAAAGTAGACATACATCTTATTTGTTGGTTCTAGATTATCGCTGCCCCCAAATTTGATGAACAATTCAAGCACACGAATGTACAGGCTGTAAATATAATATGACATACATCTTTGTTGTTGGTGCTATACAGGCTAGATTATCGCTACCCCCACAGTTGATTAACAAGAAGTTTCATTCGCTAGCCGAAGTGTCGAACTACATAGTAGCTCTAGTGCTCTGGATGGTTAGTCGAGCGCTTTTAATAATGCATGAGAGATGTTCATCGTACTAACTAGCAAGTGTTTATTACCTTTTTGAACGGAGAGAACCAACACAAAACAAACCAATATCGACCTCATTTCTTTTGCCTGAAAAAATAGTCGTCTAATTGAATAATAAACAAACAGTTATAGAAAAATAATTCAAACTATTGAATTGACTTTGAATAATGTTTAAGGAATAAAATACTCTTCTTATGCATAATACAAACATAATTAAGAGTAAGAGTTAAGTAAACTATATATTTGGTTTTTTGAATTTGGTTTTGTGAAACTACCTTCCATTTTATTATTCACTGTAACTCGACCAATTGTGTCCTAAGCTGTGTTTAAAACGGCTGTCGTTATCGGTATTCGGTTGATAAGGATGTCGACCCACTCTATGTCAATTGACGAATATGTACGGTATCAGGTTATCACTAAAGCAATGGAAACAAACAAATGAATGTTTAGTTGATTTATAAATAAGGAGCACAGACGGTTCCTCTGCGCACTAGGGTGTTCAGGATTGTATGGCCCACCCGGTGCCCCCGTACTCTAAAACCGTCCAAATTTACATTTTATGTCAATATCGGAGAAAAAAAGTAATAAAACAAGCACAAAATGCACAATTTGTGACTAGATATCGCTATTTTTTATCTCCATTTATTTATTTTTCCTGCCAACATTATAAAACTTCAGTTCTGTGGGAGAGGTAAATGTCAAACTGTTGGGCTTAAAGTTACACCCAAACATACGTTAGTTCATGGACCCGCCCCTGCTACGGAATTAAAGTATTATTGCCGGAAACGTTATTGTTAAAGATCGCTTCAAATCTGGTTGGGAGAGTTTAAATACTAGACGAGAGAAACAGAAACTTCTTTTCTTTAAATTGAAAATGGCTAATCGCCAGATTTCCTGTCGGTTTTGGTTCCCAAGACTTTAGGACACGCTTCAACGATATCACTTAGAAAATCATCCAACAGAGCCCGTTTCCGAACCTGCGCAACTTTGTATATCCATTCCTTCCTTTCTTCTGCAAGTCATGCATGGAATTGTCTCCCAGTTGAGACAAAGACTGCAAAGACTGTTGCTGGAGTTAAATCGTACTTCTATCCCAGTGTATGTATACCACGTGGTAAATTACGTCATAAATGCTATAACGGAAGGCAAAAGTTTGCTTCGAATAAAAACTTAAAACAAAGATAACTTTTATTTTTCTTCAGCATTTTAAATGAAACAAAGGGCAGTCTATGTTGCTAAAAGAGCCAATTTATAAGACTGCTAACAAAAAAATCAGATCGCAGATTTCTATATTTAAGTACAAAACTTGATGTTTCATGCATTTTTTCTTAAACCTTTGGTTTAAGCCATAAAACATTCATTTTCAATATGAAAATCTGCAATCTGATCTTTTGTCAGCAATATATTATCATTGGTTTGCAGATATGTATGCAAAAATTTGCTCTTTCCAAGACAAAAAATGAAAAAAAGTTGTAAAAACGGTACATCTGTGAGAGTGGACTAGGAACCTCGTGGTAAACAAACCCAGTATTTTTGCATTGCAAACACTGCGAAAAATACATGTGTCGTAAGCGATGTGATACATCAGTTAGTAAGAATCAATGGACATTATCACATTTATGTAAGTTTTTGACAATTTTCTTTTTCTTACAATGGTATCATCTGCTGTCTAGTCCCTTTAATTGCCCTATATAAGGTTTTGTTAACAAATCATTATTAAAATTATGGCATATGTTAGAATTATATTAAATGGAATATTAATTATATTTACTTGCATGCTTACCAGGGATGTTACTTATTTCAGTGAAATTTACCACTGTGTAATATGTATGTAAATGATTGTTACTGATAATGATGCTATATAAATGTTTATGAAATGAAATGCGAATGAAGATTTACAGAATATGAGTTCTGCTGTTTTGATCATACAGGCGAACACATTGAGTTGAATTCAATTAAGTACCAACTAATGTATACAAGAAGGTCGAAACATCATCGTTGATGACCGTAGATGAAGGAACAATAAATGTATATTTCCGGAGGTGATCGCCATTCCCGGTATTCTATAATTCCCGTTGAGATTTGCATTCTAACATCGGTTATACCACCAAGCTCCACGATACGTATGTGCGCAGCTGGCATTGAGAATACGATCCTGGTCATTATCAAAGGTAGTAAATTTCTGCCAGTATGGTGAGTAGCTAGATCCATCAGACAATTCGTCCTTACCAGTCACTGTAAGAAAAATGAAGTACTATATGTGAATTGTATAATTTTACAAAACAATATTATTGCTATGTAACCATTCTCAAGGACCGTAACTCGAGCAGTTATCATTGTCATGTTACAAGGCTTATGTACTGTAACCTGAGTTTACCTGTCTCTCGGTCCACAAATCTAGCAGTTGTCATTGTGAAATTGAAAGTAAACTTACTATTTAACGATCTGGTTCTGTTGTCAACGTAGAAGGTATATCCAGCACCTTGCAGTCTGAAGTTACTGTATACATCGTTACCACTCGATCCATCATAACCTTCAACATCTATGCGCAGTTCATGGCTTGCCTTGCCAAGCATCTTCTGTATAGTCCGTAGACCTGTTCACAGAGAATCTATCAGAAACGTTTCAAAAGACGTTGTTAATTGAATCGTTGTTACTTTTCAAATCTTAAATACTCTTAACGTTTCATGGATACACAGTACTTGTTAATTGAATCGTTGTTACTTTTCAAATCTTAAATACTCTTAACGTTTCATGGATACACAGTACTTGTTAATTGAATCGTTGTTACTTTTCAAATCTTAAATACTCTTAACGTTTCATGGATACACAGTACTTGTTAATTGAATCGTTGTTACTTTTCAAATCTTAAATACTCTTAACGTTTCATGGATACACAGTACTTGTTAATTGAATCGTTGTTACTTTTCAAATCTTAAATACTCTTAACGTTTCATGGATACACAGTACTTGTTAATTGAATCGTTGTTACTTTTCAAATCTTAAATACTCAACGTTTCATGGATACACAGTACTTGTTAATTGAATCGTTGTTACTTTTCAAATCTTAAATACTCTTAACCTTTCATGGATACACAGTACTTGTTACAAATACTGAGTTATCTGTACGCTTGTTTTATCTACATATATGAGCACATAATAGAAAATATAACCTTTAAAAGTTAACAACGATACCGTCAACAACGCTGTTAACTTTAACAAAGTTCTGAACAATCGGCCCATTGTTGTTACTTCTTCGTTGTTAACTTTCAAATATTTTCTGGTCTGGAAGTTAAATGGATACACTTGTTATCTGCTGTATTTCTAACAATATATAAAACAACTATTGTTAATGTTTTATTTAAATCATTGGAATATCATAAATAGTTAATATTTGAAAGTTAACAATCATGTCGTTGTTCACGTTGTTAACTTTAACAAAGTTCAGAACAATCGGCCCGTTATATCCTGCCGTATAGTCGATATGAAACTTGAAATCGAAACTACGTTTCACGCTTTAGTTTTGTAACTAAGCACTAACAAATAGAAAAACAAAAACAACACATAAGTCAACCATTCTACAACATTCTTTTCAGGGCCAATAAAACATTACGGAAATAATGTCTTACAATTGTCAATCAAACACCACCAGTTTCCGTTCTATATTCTGTGAATTAAGTCGAGTGTATCAAAGTTTTATTAGATTTGTTCATACAAAATGACATTAAATGGCGATTAAATGGAATATATCAAAAACACTGTCTTTCATATTAATTATTTGTATCCCCTTTGTATACAAAACGGACAAACGCGGACATCATACAATATATACGTCTTCAATAATAATTCACCATCCTAAGTGCATTTGATGCAGCGATCTTACATTTCTCACGACTTATATTTTTTCACACCGTAGTGTGAAATCTGTAAGATCTTGCAAATCTCACGGTCTGATAATTCTCACGCTACAAACTGGCCGTGATAATTGTAAGACTATCTGAAACTGGCATTGTGACCTAGTGTTTGTGTATCTTATGTTCAACAAATACTAAAAGGGAGAATATCAAGGCATTTTCAGTAATTAAATCATGGAGAGTTGTTGAATATCACTCAACATTACCCTAGGAATTGGTGTTTAACATAGACCACATTAGGGACATCAGAGTGGCCGTGATAATTGTAAGACTATCTGAAACTGGCATTGTGACCTAGTGTTTATGTATCTTATGTTCAACAAGTTAATTTTACCAAACCTGTGAACCCTGGGTGCGGCCAGTAATGACCCCAGGTGCATAACTTGAACAAACATTAACAACCAATTTTATCAAGATGAATGTGCAAACTACAGACACTTAGAGCTAAAAAAAGGCATTTGGGCTTTCAACAAGAACAGGGCAGAGTAATTCACAAAACAAAGTGCAGTACAAAAAGCAAATATTCTCCCTTTGTCCTAGACTAGAATTTACATGTTCATTAAAACTTGGCTAAAAATAGAATTCGCTCATGCAGACCTGCATGGCTAAAAAGAATAAAAATAGCATTTCTTTAATTTAAAACTTTCAAGGCCCATAATCTAGGCATGCATATGCGGATATGGCTGGTTTTCGATAGGAACCAAGCTCTAATTGATATCTAAATACTGTACAAGTTACAATCAAAACTGAAGACTGTATCACGTTAACAAGAAATTGTTTACAGACACACGGACACACAGACTCACATACTACGTACACATTACCATCACATAAGCTCTTCTGGCCTTTGGCCAGTAGAGCTAAACATCAAAATAGCACATCTTTGATCAGAGTGGATATATAGAACAATTGCTACAATGACTTATGTGGATATCAACCTTTGATGTAGAAGCTTTCAGCCTTCTTTTTGTAGTGGTGTCTTTTGTTGATTAGCACCCGGCCTTGGCCTCTCAAACTTGGTGGATGTTGTCCATCTGAGAGGAATACTACAATGTCATCATACTCAGTGTTATCCATGGTTAAAACACTAATCACTTGTAACTAGTATTATTTGCAATAAGTACACAAAGGATCAATAGCAAAAGTGTTCACTTCTAAATTGATATATATATATATATTGTATAGAACTACAATTAGAGCATAACATGCAAATGACTGCAGTGAGGTAATGCTTTCTAATTTACACACACACACACACACACACAAACACACACACACACACACACACATATATATATATATATATATATATATATATATATATATACAAATTCAACCTTTGGGACATTTTGCCTATTTGAACAACCTTTGGAAGACATTATCATTACATGCTATATATCCTATAATAATATATCCTTTGCATATTCCTTCATAAAATATGCATAATTAAATGTAGTAAAGCATAATTAATGATGTTTTTTTCCCAAAATACTAGCCATCGAGAATATACAATTTTTGACTGTCGCCTAAAGGTAAAGCGCCGGATGTTCATGAAAAAGTACAACCTTTGGGAGAAGTACCCCAAATGTTGTACTGTATATGTCGCCGAAAGGTTCAATATTATATATAATGTAATTTGACTACTTAACTCAGCCGGTAGAGTGGTCTGAATGTTTCGCGGCAGACCCCGTTCGAATGTTTTAGTCCTACTGACAACGTTAAGATGCCAGTTCGGTAACCATGATTTATGTAGCCATCTCCTCAATCCTTTCATTATATTGTCAAATTATTATTTCTTGCATTTTATTTGCTGTGTTCATAACAATATATGAAGCTAATTTTAATTTAAAGTCGGGCTAGGTTGTGATCTTACTCTCACACTAAGACGAAGATTGATGAATCTTAATAAACAATACAACACAATATATGCCATTATTAATAAACCACATACATGTTGTTTGTCCAATGACATGCTCTATTGCCGTTTTCATCATTGCATTACTCTTGTAAAAAAGCAGCATTGTTTGCACTTATGACTGGGTTGCTGAATTGCTTCAACCACCAGTTGGTGTGTAAGCTTCTTTAAACTCGCACTCGGGCCTTGCCCATTCGACGAGTGCTCTGGTAAGAGTGTTAGTTATCTAAAATAATTCAAGAATGGTGCACAGACAGAATAAAACCTTGGTTTGAGCCAATCCAATTCTTTGACGTGCCGCAAAATATAGAACTGTCACACGGGACCCCGATTAACGTCCATCCCGGAAGATGATTAGTATATAAGTGTTGCGGTTGGGAATAGAAACTGCTGTCCCTGGATTGACTAGTGTGACACAAGACCACGGTACCACCCGGAAAACGTTGACAATCTATTAACCGTGTATTTCGGTATTTTCTTCCTATATATGGCGATACCGATGAGCAATGCGATGGTTGTCGGAATAAATCCTCCGGCGGGATTATGTATGCCAAAAACGTGCCCTGGTATCCAAACGCGTAGTTAGCAGCTAACCTATTTCATTTTCGTGAGCTGGAAGAACATCAATACTTATGAAACGGGTATAAAAATTACAAGTTATTATGACTATATGCAAAATGCAGCATGAATGACTCATTTAATAATAGTTTAATACAAAAAGTTGAAATTGTTGTGTATGATGTCCACATCCTGTTATGCCAATGCCAAAACAATTGTCTGATTGAGGGTCAGACATCGACGGCCCTATACTTGGAGGAAGAATTGACGATTGGATTTTAAATATGTCTCTGGTGTAATGTTGTCTGCGATTGCATACGTTTTCTTCTCAGACTTAAACAGACGTGTCGTTGCAAACCCACTGTTCCTATATTTTAAACAACAAATAGAAACCACTCTTTGCTAATATATACCGTTATGGCATTCCTTAAAACACCTAGTGCACGTGCGTTTTTCAAAATCATTTCAGAACTGAAAAAAGAGTGAAATCTATATACATTGTTAATTTATTATGTTTTCAATTTGAAAAAAAACTGAAATGCTATGAATATATGTAAGTTTCACTTGTATATGTTTGATTGTTAAACCAATCGAAATAATTATGTGAGGCTTTTTTACCAAGAAAATAATGACTGCAAAACAAATCAGTAACGTATTATTTCACTTGAGAAACAACCACCAGAAACCATACAGTAAAATTACACTAAGAAAAATGATTTGTTTTAATGAATGTAGTGCAGTTAATCTCTAAAAAAATATTTAAAGGTGCACTTGACAATTATTCTTAAATATTTGATACGGTATAAAAGCGGTTACAGCAGGCGAGAAAATGCACAATATAAGATTATAAGTATCTCCCATGGCCGAGAGTGTAAAATAGGTTCATTCCGACCCGAGCGTAGAGTGTTTTGCGGAAACGAGGTTTACCGAGTTTCCGCAAAACACCCTGCGCGGGGGTCGGGATGAACCTATCTTACACGAGCGGCTATGGTAGATGCTTTTTCTCCCACCTCAGTTAATCAAAATTAAGTAACAATGTATTTTTTGCTGGAACTCTTTTGTGCTTAGTGAAAATAATTGCGTATGAATATGCGATAGCACGTGGTTGTCATGGATATGCGCGCAATGATCCAGTTAATGTAAATAGTCAAATCGGTCTTTTTAAATAGTTCTAAGGAGAATGAAGCATTTTTCTTGAATGGTGCTTGAAAACTGTTTTATGGTGACATTTGAAGCGAGAAATAATTAATTAGCGTTCTAAATATTACCATAAGACAAGATTTCCTTGATGTTACTGACGACAGTCTTCAACAAGGGAGGTAATTACAATGTTGTGACCATTAAAAAGGAGTTCTATACGGGCATTTTATCTTCGCCCGTGGGCAAGATAAGAATATCTAACATGGTTAAATTATTGGATCTACTTATCTGAGGTGGGAGAAAAGAAGGTACAACACTCGCCCCAGGCGGTAGGTCCTGACGCGAGGCCAAGACTGTCTGTACATCATCTTTCCGCGTATCTATACCCCATTTAAACACAGCGACACACGAACATTCCCTAGATTGAATATCAAATTGATATTGCCACTAACCGTTTTTTTCTTGAATCCATCGTGTATGCGGTCGAACAACTTCTTCCTTGTGTCGATCACTTTGTGGTTAATAAAGGTGATATGGTGCCCCTCTTTCCCATTTCTAACCTACGCCCCTTAGAAGGGGTTTACATACTTTAATTAAGTAGAATTGTATTTTAAACATTGGCATAACACATGTAAATGGGGGGTAGACGATGTATAACAAATATAAGATATTTTGAACGTTTGCGATTCAAAGATTCATTTAAATATGTATCAAAATGAATCTAGGAACAATTTAATTTATTCAAAAATGGTTCTTATATAGTTTTCCCATCAATTTATAGAAATTATTTCAATTACAAATCGAACTTCAGTTTTCCAGACATACTCATTCGTTTCACGATGTCCCTCCCAGAGGAGTCCGACTGCAAATATTAATTGTTCAGATATTAAGAATGTGTTCATTGGTTGCACAACACCTAGTTTAGTTTAAACTCTTTTTACTAATTTGTGGGATTATATTGTTCCTGAAACAATTCTTAGTCAGTAAAATCTTTAAAATTGGTTATTTTGTTTTGTATTCGAATAACAAGGGACCACATAAATCCGCTGGCGACTTTTGGACACCAAATAACTGGGGGTTGACGTTTTCACTTAAACCCAGGTTATGGTTACACCATAGAAGTCGAGACAACCGTTGAAGTATAAAAAAACACGAAAAGAATGAGGTCACAGGAGCGAAATTTTATACAGGATAATGAGGCCTAAATTGAAATTGATTCGACTTTTTTTTATTGAAATCCCTGTAACGGAAAAAGATTTATCACAAGTTTAGAAAAGTCCTCGGTACACACAGAACATAATGCTTGACAAACCTATTGACTATTTGACATACGATTTTGTTTTATTTTGACTGACGAAGAGGTGTATCACTGTTATATTATTGAAAGGCATTTACTGCATGTTTTAAAGACTAATTAACACATAACAAACACTTTGCAAACACGTCAGTAAATGTAAAGTTGTGTTTATGTAAGGTTTATTCGTGTTTCTTAACATGACTTTTACCTCAATTATACACCAATGATATATCTAAATCAATACGTTGAATAAATAACTGAGTCGGAAATAAAAACGTATGTTTTATAATCATCAAGGTTTAATCGAAATCCTTATTTAATTTACATGGAAAAGAGCTTTCATATGAAATACGTTTAAGCGACATACAATATACATGGATTTTTATTACTTCGTCAGGAAGGATCGCTTAAGATCATATCGTTCTTTACATGAAGCTTACAAAGGCCATTTTTCCTGCAACAAAATAGAGGGAAGAACAGAACAATAACACTAACATAATTTTACGGAATATTTACATTTGTTTGAATTGTATTCATAATCTTTTTAAGTTCTTAACCAGACGACTTACACTGAGCAGAGATTATCGGTTGAAAATTCAAAACAATTTGTACTTTTGGGACATATAAATTTGCATAGGTCCTTAAGTACGAATGTCCTGAAAATCTTGTGACAAGCATATCATCAACTTTTATGTATTTACTTCAATCTTTGATTTCGCATAACTTGACGTAAGAACGTGAAGGATTCTGTATTTAAGACACAACCGTTTCATTCATTGGTAGGTATATTGTCCTTAAGTCTATAATAAATTCATATAGTGTACTAGATGCCATTTATTCTAAATCGAACAACTTATAAAATATTCAGTGGTTCACATATATTTTACTGTTTGAAATTATGAAATAAAACGAAAAAGACTTTATGGACTTATGCATGGCATAAAGAACGATATATTAATCAGCTTTTAACACTACCGAGCCCGGTAAACAAACACTTATTATTACAATTATTTTGATGATCTATTATCCACGTTGTGGTGACAAAAAATATTTTTCTTGTCTGTTTTCGTTTTTACATGAAAGGATGAGGTATTTCAGAGTATGATTTTACAAATCGGTCTAGCCATAAACAATTAAATACATGTCACCACAAAAACATAACGTCAAATGAACAAACGCATCAAGAAAAAAAAATATCGGAAAAAATGTATATATTATAAACAATTTTTCAATTCTACTCATTTAAAGCTTGTACACAACCATTGTACTAATAGAAGTCCAGAATGATACATGGTATATGCTATGCAAGTTGATGGTAAGCTTCGGGTTCAAGTACATTGTAGGTTTTTGACCCACGCCTAATTCATTCAATAAAAACTATTCAAATATATAAAATAAATTATATCCAGTGAAAAAGAGCATACATTGAACTAGGGGCGACATGTTTATGTCTAGATAGTCAAGTATGGGTGATAATTACCTCGTACTTGAATACTTAATTAGAAAACAATCGAACGCGGGCCGTTTGAAAAACAAAAAAAACCAAAAAAAACAAACAAAAACAACATAAATATGTAGATAAACATTTGAAAAAACAACTAGAAAAATAAATTAATACAAAATGTCAACATATTCTTTGGTATTGAAGAAGTTTTAGAATTCATATAGTAGTGAGGCAACTGGGAATTCAACAACAAAGAGGTCAGTTCACATTGTTATATATGTATGCACACTGGACGAAACGTCCTGATCTCAGAACACTCTCTTGCCAATGAACTGTCCGCGAGTCTTACTCATCCTTTAAAAATATCAAAGTTACCGTACTCTAGCTTTTACATTTTTAAGACACGCATGCTATCCAATTTCTAAATTACAACAAGTCAAGACCAATGAAAACAAACTCATTTGGCAAATTTCCCACAAACAAATGGGATTAACCCACCCCCTTGGCCTCAGAAATATGTTTCAGTCACACTTGGGGCTGTGACGGAGTCAAGCAATAACGCAGCCTCTATGGGGTGCGGGGAGACCTTTATAAACTCAACAACGGCAATAATACACGCCAAGTGGCGACATGTCAAGCCCGCTTAATAAGCTTCAGACAAAGTCAGAATATTTTCCATGTTATTGCAACACAGACATACATGGAGTTCAACAGTAAGACGAAAACTATTTATATTTAGTATGATCTATTATTTGGTAACGTTCAACTTGGAAAATTAAAAACAAAATCGAACATCTCAAATTATTGTGTACTTAATTAATTAATGTTTCAATAGTACTGTTTCAAATGTTGACCTCTCAGTGTTACCTTCAGGCCTGGCTGATGTGTGTGCTACGTCGCCTTATAATTGTGAAACTGTTTTGAAAATCGTACTATGTATGATCAATACAGCCAGGACAATGTTTTCTCAGGATCGATTGATGTACTTACGTTTTGTTGAAAATCCTTGTATACATGGTAAAGTTTCAACCCGGACTAAGTTCAGTCAAAATAAGTTATATCAACAGTATTCATTTTGATATTTAACTTGTATTGTGTCCTTGACATTTGACGTACAAATCATTGCTGTGCGTTCATACCGCTTGTAGGCTCGTACTTAGGCGGGATTCCGATCGTTCAATCCTCATAAACAGACAGAAAAAAGGTACATACATTATCACTACGAAATCGTGGCTTAATAAAATCAATCTTTATTAACAGAACAGAATAGACCATTCCGAAACAACAGTTTTTCTTAAAATCCGCTTTTCTACGATCATCATAATTATCAAATCACTATTGAACCCATGGACAAATCCCGCCAAATATGAGATACTGCGATGACCGTGATAGTATGCAACTGACTGGTATGTTTTGCCTATTAACCGAAAACAGTAATCTAATATCTACAGCGTGCTTAAAAGATAAAAGAGACATTTAGAAACGTTTAAAATTATAAACATATATATATGTTATAGCACCATTACTGATGATAACATTTTACTGAAAATAATTCAGCTATGCCATATTCTAACATGACACATACTACTCTTACTGACAATATATTTTTCGATCCCTAAACTTTACTGTTAGGCAGAGATAAAATATAAATGTCATGCGTAGGCAATTAAAAAGGCAATTTACTTCTATGTCCTTTTATGTTAAAATGTGTTTACACCTCAGAGGAATAATGAACCCACAAAAACAAAAACAACCAAAAGTAAATAAAAAGCAAAAAAACAAAAACAAATGCGATAACATTAAATGTAAAAACCTGTATGCAAAACTATATTCTTTTTTTAACACAGTTACTTTTCGGTAAAATTTTCTGATCCTAAACAAAACTTTACTTTTAGGCAGAGGTAAAATATTCATGTCATGCGTAGGCAATTAAAAAGGCAATTTACTTCTATGTCCTTTAATAATAACAAATGCGATAACAGTAAATATAAAAACCCGTATGCAGAACTGTATTCTTTTCAAACACAGTAAATTTTGTCATCTGGTAAAATAATTTCATGTCTCCCAAAGGTTGTTGCGATGTTACCCAAAGGTCGGATTGTGTTAAACGTTTCGAACACTATATTAAATCATTTTCTTGCTCGACATATGCTACGGGTAACCAATGTCGCATGTGTCAGGTTCAAACATGCAATTTGCATTTTTGTAATGTTATACGAAGTTACAAGAATATGACCTCACCCTACATTTTGTGGTCCAAGTAGGCTTATAACAGGTCAAAACAAGTCCTGAATTGTGCACAACGTGACCCCGGTTTCTGCTTGATGCCCTTATAAATACATATTAGGGACATAATATGCACGAAGTGAACAGATAAGGATGTTGCATAATTTGTCGCCCTAGTAAACGTATAAGCTAGAATTGCTAGTTCTTAACTGAATATATAGTTATCTCCGCCTACTGGTTATTGTCCTAATAGGCACATGAGAGGGAAATTCCAGTCCGAGCTGAACATTTACTGCTTCCGCCCACTGGTTGTCGCCCTAATAGGCACATCAGAGGAAATTTCCAGTCCTAGACGAAAACCTTTATGTTTATAATAATATATCATTTGATTACGAACAACTTTGAAAAGCAAACAAATCGAACCTCTTAACTTATTATGTACTTAGTTAATGAATGTATCAACAGTATTATTTAACTGTTGACCTCTGAGTGTTACCTTAGGACCTGGCTGATGTGTGCACCACGTCCCCTCATAATGATGAACCTTCATGGCAAAGCCGTTTTGAAAATCCTATTATGAAATATCAAAATACAGCCAGGACAATGGTCGGTCAGGATGGATGGATGTACTCACGTTTTGTTGAAACTCATAGAATGCATTGTTCATCCCGGACTAGCTTCAGTCTAAATAAGTTCTATCAACAGTGTTAGTTTTGATATTTAACCTGCAAGTGTGTCCTAGACATTTGACGAACACATCTGTGTTTATGCGCTAAGGGCTTTATGGTGATCCTTTATACTTGTTTAAGATACAGTTCGGGTGGAAGCACTTACAAACCTTTACCCACTCAGTGATCTTTTTCAATATCATTATTTAACATAACACAAACGCTGAGGTACCAGTCATTCAATATGTATGCGTTTCAAGCCTTTGGATATACGGTTACAATCCTGTTATCAGTCATTAATATTTTCCGTAAATGCATTAATTAGTGAGTTGTTAAATATTATTCTCTCAATATTCATCTTTGTTATACATGTGTATGGATTGAATTTGAATGAGAGTGTCACTTTTAGGAAAAAGAACTATTGCTGTGCGTTCATACGGTATGTAGGTTCGTATGTAGGCGCGCGCCCGATTTTTCAAACTGCATAAACCGACAGAAAAAAGGTACATACATTATCACTAAGAATTTGTTGCGTAATAAAACCTATCTGTATTAGTTAGACCATTCAAAAGCAACAGTTCTTCAAATCCGCTATTCTACGATCATCGTTATTATCAAATCACTATTGAACTCTCAGACGAACCCGCCAAATATGAGATTCGGCGATGACCGTGATATTATGCAACTGACTAGTATGTTTTGCCTCTACAGCGCGCTTAAAAGACGAGAGAGACATTCAGAAACGTTTAAAATTATAAGCATAAGTATGTGTTGTGGCACCATTACTGATAATAACATTTTACTGAAAATAGTTCATGTATGCCATATTCTAGCATGACACATACTACTCTTACTGACCATAACTTTTCTAAACCCTAAATAATACTTGTCCTTGAGGCCTAGGTAAAATGTTTATGTCATTGCTATGCAGCAAAAAAATAAATGTGCATCTTTGTCCTTTTATATAAAAATTGTGTTTACACTCATCAGAACATTGGATCTACAAAAATAATAAATTGGATAACATGAAATTCAAAATCAAATTATTATTAAATCTAATACCGTTTGGATTACAATCGATTAAATCGTCTGGTAACATACTTTTTGTCTTCAAAATGTTGCAACGATGTAACCCAAAGGTCGGATTGCCAAACCATTTCGGACACTTTTTTAAAAGCATTTTCTAGAAAGATTATTGTTGTTCTTCACATATTACTGACCAAAAATGTCGCGTATATCATGCTCAAAGTGCTTGTTGGGGTGGGAGTAGAAGGGAAGGGCGATTTTGTACATGTGATATATGCCTTTCTTGTTAGAATGTTCATTATTCAGTTATAGAATTCACATTGTATACTAATACATAATAGCCTTACTCGGTAACTCGATTTTATCTAAAGTGACAACAGAGTGACCTCATCCAACTGTTTGTGGTACAAGTACCCAGAATAGGGACACACTAGTCCTGAACTTCAAGTGACATCCGCATTATGGTATTAAAAATCATGATATAGACATGCTTGTTCTGAATTAAACATATAGTGTCTATCGGCATGCCATGGTGGGCTAGTAGGCATAAGGGGGCTACACTGATACGCAATTGTACATTACGTGTCATCGCCTTAGTAAGCACACAATATGAACATACCAGGCATGAACTGAAACTATATTGACCTCATCCTACATTTGGTCGCTCTGATATACATACTTAAGCGATAAATAAGTCATGTAAGGAGCATCATGTGACATTTGCCGACTGGTTGTCGTCAAAATAAGCACATATAAGGGTCAAATCGGACCTAAGCCTCACACAGTGGCCTCTTCCTTCTTGTTGTCACTCCAGAAGATACCCTTTTAACCAGGCATGATATGCCTTTAATCACATTTATATTTAAGATTGTTTCTTGAAACAAAATATATAAACGTTATTTCGGTTTTAATGTTGTTTAAAGAATGATTTAAATTGTTGTTCATTTATGCTGTATGTATGTATGTATTCGCGCCACCGATCGTTCAAACTGCATTAATGAACAGAAATCGCATATCACTAAGATGTCGTGACGTCACAAAATCTATGTTTATAAACTTATTATACCATAAAGAAACACATTGTCTCATGAAATCCGCTCATCATTATCAAATAACTTTTTAATCCTTGGACAAAAAGTAGCAATATTGTCAGGGTTATTGTGTTACAGCTGTAATCTCACGGTATTAACTTACATTAAATGCAGAAGCCCGGTAACCTCAAACTCTAAATGTTGTTATAAGGTTATGTTCGTATTGTCCTGATTTTTCTATCCTGTGATAGATCCCCTCGGAGATGGGATTCTGCGATGAACGTGATATTATGCAACCGACTAGTATTTTTTGCTTATTTCAGCGATACAATTTAGTAATCAATACTGCGCTTCAATGACGAGTGAGATATTTGAATTCGCTTCTAGTTATACACTTAATTATGTAAATATAATAGCATTATAACGGATGGTAGAGGTTTAATGAACATAACTTCATTGGCATATTATAGCATGGTACATTCTACTGTTACTGACAATGCATTTTCTGATCCTAAACAATACTTTACTTTTAGGCAGAGGTAAAATATTCATGTCATGTGTAGGCAATTAAAAAGGCAATTTAATTCTATGTCCTTTAATAATAACAAATGCGATAAAAGTAAATATAAAAACCCGTATGCAGAACTGTATTCTTTTCAAACACAGTAAATTTCGGGCAAAAGAAAATTTTGTAATCTGGTAAAATAATTACATGTCTCCCAAAGGTCGCAGCGATGTTACCCAAAGGTCGGATTGTGTTAAACATTTCGGACACTATATAAAGTCATTTTCTTGAAAGGTCACTGTTGCTCTTCATATGTTATGAGGAATAAATGTCGCAAGTGTCAGGTTCAACGCGGGGAAAGGGCAACTACTTCAATTTCAAACATGCAATTTATTCATTTTTTTGTTAGAATGTTTATTATATAGTGATAAAAATACCCGTGTATAACAATACATGACAGCCTAAAGCGTACAGTCGATATTATTTATAATGTTATGTGACAAGAATGCGACCTCATCCTACAGTTTGTGGTCCAGTTGGCACCTAACAGGTCAAATCAAGTCCTAAGTTGTGCATTAAGTCACTCCGGTTTCTGGTTGATGCCATAATATATACCTAATAGGGAAAATAATGTCCCGAACAGTACATTTAATGTACTTTGCCATGACAACGCGGCAAAGTAGTCAAAATATGGGGACAAACTGGTACTCAGCTGCACACAAAGTGTCATTGCCCAATAGGCACATACTAGGAACATACGAGATATGACTTTAGGCTATTTATGTGATGTTCAAAGTTGGGGAGCGGTAAATATTTATTTTTTATGTATGCAAAATATTCCTCTTTCGTTAGAATGTTCATTAAACAATAATGCCTACTTGTGCGACAACCAGTAGGCGAAGGCCACTATTTCCTGTTCAGGACTTCAGTGTCGCGTTTAAGTGCATTCTAGGACGGTAACAAGAAAGCAAAGATCGCTTTATGTTCATTTCAGGATTTATATGTCTTTGTTATATTTTTACAGGGACTTGATTTACATTATGAATGCATGCATGTGCTTTAATTTTTATTTACATAAATTTTAAATAAAACAAGTATAATCACAAGTTATTTGTTATTAATTAAACACTGTTTTGACATAATTATATACTGAACTATCATTCAACTAACATTCATAACGGTGTTAAGGTGTTGCACATTTTCACGACTTTATGTTTTATGTCACCAATAAATCGCGCATGCTGTTTTGACTATAAATTGTTTGTTCGACATACCGTTAATCCTTATCCCGACTTAGGATTAACGGTGTTTAATGTGTATAGTATATTGACATCGGCTTACGGATTATTGCCCTAGTAGAAACAAACCCGACACATGCTAGTACAAATCTGAATTGAACTGAACATAAATGGATATACGCCATGACTGGCAGCAAAGAATTCTCATAAAACGGACATAGTAAACATCCATTAAACATTAAGTGTTGTAGGCGATCTATATCATTCGAGTTTTAAGAACTATGTTTGGGAAAAATACAAGAATATGAGGATAATGGGGATATATAGTACATGTGGAAAATAAAAATATTGGAAATATATTGTCATAAAGTTATTAAAAACTATCGAGTATACTGGCGAGGAGGAAACAAGTCAATGATTATGAAAAAGTGTAGAAATCTAACTGCTATGCGATTTTGGTCAAAAGAAACGCGTCAGTTAGAAACTAGCAATATATGTCTGAAGATCTCAGCAAGTTGATACCAAATTCTGCAAAAACAGTGATATCTTGCCACCGACTTGTAAAGTATGCCTATATGAGCAAACAAGTAATCTTAATAATTATTACAATACGCTTCAAAAAAGTGATACGTTTGGAATCGTTCCAAATTATCCAAATAAATATGTATTTCTTGTAGCACCATAACTTATGACAAAATTCTAATTACCATTACTTATTTGATATATATTCTAGCATGGCAAATACTACTTTTACTAACCTATTAGGCTGAGGTTAATATTCATTTAATTTTTAGGTGATTATCATCTCCATCCTTTAATACCATTAGTGTATCCACATTTCATCAGAGCATTGCTTCTACATAAAATATATTATATTAGAATTTATATATATTGGATTACACAAAATGTAATGAACCATATGCCAAATTATGTTTTATCAAACACCATACTTTTTGGGCAACATGCTATTTAACCATCTAATAACAAGTACAAGTTTCCCAAAGGTTGCACCCATGTAACCCAAAGGTCGGATTTGTTTAAATATTCCGTAGACGATTTACAATCTTTTTCTAGAAAGGTCACGGTTGCTCTACTGCTCTACACACGACAATTTCACATATACCATGTTGAAAGTTGATGGGGGGTCGACACTCTAGTTTCCTTTTACAGTTGCCTGAACTTACAAAATAGTGACCTCCACCTACTAATTGTGGTCCGCGTATCCACAAAATAGTACTAGCACCCACTGGCCGATGCCCTAGTAGACGCATGAGACGTACCTGTCCTGAATTGAACATAATGTGACATCCACGATGACTTTATGCCCTAGTGGGTTCATAAAAGGAACAAACAGAGCAAATTCAGCTGTTCATATAGTGCCATCCGCATACAAATTGTCACCCTAGTACGCACAAAATATGAACATGATATTCGTGAACTGATTGTTTATGACCTCCGCCTACTGGGCATCACCCTGTTACGCACATGCTAGCGTTAAATGCAATAAGAATTAATATGAACCAACTGGTCTAAGGCCGGACATACATTGACATCCAGGTACTGGTTGATGGGCAGACAACTGATAGAGACAAATTTGTTTCAAAATGGGTCTATTGTGACGTCCGCCATTCCTCGTCGCACTATTATGCACATAATTGAGTCAAACGGTAACATATATTGACAATCTGTCAACTGGTTGTCATCAAAGTAAGCACATAATAAGAACCTACCGTACATGAACTTAATTTTATTGACCTCCGGCTGTTGTCCAAGTTAACACATATAACACATATAAGGATATAACAGTCATGAATTCAAGTTATGACCTCCACGTACTGGTTTTTGTCCTATTAAACAAATGATATCCATTTGCTATTGGTTTTGGCCCTGGTAGTCTCTTGATACCGACATACTAAGTATGAGCCAAAAACAGAGTGATATCAGCCTACTGACATCGCCTACTATTTATCTGCCTTGTCGGCACATAATAGGGATCTACTGAGCCATATCGGAACACATGGTGACCTCCACCAACTGGTTGTAATCCTACCAGCTGCATTGTAGGGACAAACTAGACATACTGTAATCATATAGTGAACTGCGCCTACTGCTTGTCGCCATAGTAGGCGAAAGAAAACGACATACTAGTCCTGTCTAAAATAAGTGACCTCCGCCTACTGGTTGTTGCACTAACTGGCACAAAATAGGAAAATACTTCGATTAAAGAAACCAAAAAGCTGAGACTTTCGCCAACCGGTTTTCATCTTCGTAGACGCAAAATAGCGACCGAATAGACATGATAGTGATCGCCCCTACTGTTTTTTCAATAGAAAGCAAATAATAGGGACGGACTATTTCGAGACTATAAGGCAAATTATAGAAAGATCATAGACGTGAAACCGAACCGAACTGGACATAGTTAGTTTTGCCTACATTTCGTTGCACTTGTAAGCACTAAAAACGATATACGAGCTGCACACATACTTCTGCATAAAACATTTCAACATAACTTTTTTGGTTTAGTATAGCATGACACGTACTACTGTTACTGACCACAGATTTTCTGAGACCTTAACAATATTTTTAGGCTAAATATTCATGTCATGTCTAGGAAGTTAAATATAAGATATACCTTTATGTCCAGTTATATAAAAATGCATTTACACAGCATTAGGAACAATGAATTTACAACGACAAAAATATAAAACACAATAAAAATAAGAAATGCGATAACATTACATGTAAAAACTCGTATGCAAAACTATATTCTTTTTGAACACAAAACTTACTTTCGGAAAACAGAAGATTTGACCATCTGGTAACATCATTTCATGTCTTTCAAAAGTTGCAACAATATTACCAAAAGATCGGATTTGTTTATAATATATTTTAGACATTATACAAAAATCACATAAATAACCAGCCTATGCTGAACACAAAATGATCTCCCTACTGGTTGATACCCGAGATGGCATATATCTTAAACCGCAGCATACTACTTGTCGCCCGAGTAGGAACATAATAGCGACATTCTATCCCTGAATAGAAGACCAGAAGACCTCAGCCAACTAGTTGTCGAAATTTTGGGATCATAAAAGGGACATTTCAGTCTTGGGACAAAACATGTAGGAGTCTTTACCTGAAAAAACATTCCCTGAGCCTGAGGAGAGTATATAATGACCTCATACTTCTGATTGTTGCCATAGTTTACTCATTATAGAGAGTTACTAGACGTGAACTGGGCATAAAGTGACATCAAACTACTGGTTATCGCACTAATAGACACATAATTGTGACGTACTTGACCTAAAGTGAATATGCAGTAACCTCCGCATGTCCTAGTGCCCTAGTGGGCATAAATAAGGTCATCATTCAAGCTCAAACATTAGCAGGCCATACTGCTTAATACGCAAGTATCTTTATCATTGGAATATACTGGGCCTGAGTAAACGTATAATAGCTTGCACGTACCGATTGTCGCCCTCATGTGCACATTTAGTGAATCAGCCTACTGGTAGTCTCTCTGTTCGGCACAAATAAAGACATACCAGACCTGATTTGATCGCATAAATATTGACCGCCGCCTACTGGTTGTCGCCCAGGTAGGGATTCAATAAGGACATATTATGAGTCCTGAACTGAACAAAGAATGATATCCGCCTAATTTTACCGTTCTAGAAGACACAGTATATGGATATACTTGGCTTGAACTAAACAAATTGTTGAGAAGAAATATAGTTGGAACATACTAGGTTGAACTGATCATACAGTGTCATCCTGGTTATGCCTGACGCCCTTGCATATGCATAAAAGAGACTTACTAGTCCTAAACTGAATGTATAGTGACTTCCGGCATGACCTTGGACCATAGCTTATACTCATTCGGAGCTCCTCGGCCATTTTTTATCCTAATTTACACATATAAGGGAAATACTAGACATGAACTGACAAATACAACCTTTGGGTAACATCGTTGCGACCTTTGGGAGACATTGAAAATTTTCACCAGAAGGTCATTTCTTCTTCTCGCTAATAGTCAATGCGCGTTTAATAATAATAATATATTATTGTTAACGTATTTTTATGTAACATGTTTTATTATCCCAGTTGTTATTTGATAAATATATTTGAGTTTTGTTTTGTTTTTGAACCAACGTTCTGATGAAGTGGCTACACGCGTTTTGATTCGGACGGAGAATTGATTTTTGCTTTTTTTAATTTGCTAGATATCACACCTTATTAATTCTTTACTTAGGACTTTTAAATAAGGCATCGTTTATTGTTACAAACAAATATGAATAGCATGGTACTTCAAATTAAATTTCTTTGACGCGTACCAAATAAGACGTTTTCAAATACATATACAATCGAAATCCGTTGTCTCGATATATCAGGGACTGGCCATAATACTTCAAACCTCGCGAATATTGAGCCAAGCGATATTGCGTATTGTATGTGTATATTTATACGTTAAAGAAAGACTTGTTAACCTCGTTTGTTGTTTGCTACGTTATCTCCTAAAGACTAATTATTACCGTGTGCATATCGTACAGTTCACAATATGACAAATTTGATCATATGAAATAATTTGATTTTTTTTTTAAATTTATTTACGCAATAAAATTATATAAACCCATCCATAGAAAACATAAACAACTAATCTTGATACTAAGTTAGTAGGAATACGTGTGAATAGCTTAGGTTGTACCGAGTCCTCTCAAGATTGCTCAACATTTGACAGTTGTATTAATTCTTCCATTTGGAGAAACCTTCAGCGCAATAATTTTATCTGAAGACGCCTGATTAAAACACAATCAGATTTATACCTGTACTGACATTACTAGTTAAAACGCATATAAGATGAGTTTGGACATACATAAATGTGACATAATGCAAATGTTACGAAAGTTGAATTGGAGATGTTAATCCAACGTGTTTATGATCAATGCGTACTTTGTTGGTTTCAAAATGTTAATAATAGTAAAAAGCTAGAAACGTATGTACTTATGAAAATAAGTGTTGTATGTGAGCCCAATCTTAACTATATTAATATAATCAAACATAGAATAGCATGTATCAATCTATTAAACTAACACAGTGGGCGATTTGTTAAACACGAAATCCTCGTGCACGTTCTTATTAATGAGATATTTATGTCAAATTTGTTCTTATACATGTATTCAACAATATTCAAACCCTATATTTTCATCAGGCATGTTATTTACAAACTTAGATAATTGTGTAAATGGAAAAGTTCATGATAACTTAGATTTATCTGGTTCATTTTTTAGATATTTAAAAACATAATTTTCTTATGATTAATATTTACATTTGTGTTTGTATATACATTACTTGTTCACCGTCTTTAGATTGTATTATGTATAATAGCAATGACATTTTTATGTTTATGCTAATAAAACTTAAACTTGACTCTGACATACTTTTAACGTCTGTATTCGTACCAGCTAAAGACAGAAATTAAAGTGAAAGCATGTTTGCTCAAACTGTTAAACCATTTAAATATGATAATGATTATAATACCAATCAAGCAAAATTAATCGATTCAGCGCCTCGGCTTAGCCAAGCGAACAAATCAAGGTGTGAAAACTGACATCGAGTAATAAAAACAAAACAAAATGTTTACTGTTTACTAGAGACCGCAAAATGACATCGAGCGTTGAGAAATATTTAACCTCAAAATACCAAGCTAACCGATCGAATTTTATATGAACATATTGAAAAAAACAAACACTTTAAACCTTGTTCGAGCCAACGAGGATATCGAACCTTGCGATACCGAGACACCGAGTTTCGACTGTAATCGAATATGAATTCATTGGCATCAGTGGCCGATCTGCCGAGATGAAAACCTATCATATTTATCATTTTGTCACTTCCGATTGCACTTAAGTTTGGGTCGCAATTTTTACACCTTACTTAATATATTGTTTAACGCTATGCGTCTAGAATTTTTATATTCACTCGCGTTACCACGCGCCAAGAAGGCAAGTATCTTAAACCATAGCATATTGGTTGTCGCCAGAGTAGGAACATAATAGCGACATTCTATGCCTGAATAGAAGACGAGGGAGACCTCAGCCAACTGGTTGTCGAAATTTTGGAATCATAAAAAGACATTTTCAGTCTTGAACAAAACTTGTACGAGTCTTTACCTTAAAAAACCTTGATAAACAGTGGTCTTCACCATGTCACGGCGCCGTATTAAAACACCCTGAGTCTGAGCAGAGAATATAATGACCTCATACTTCTGAGTATTGCCATAGTTTACTCATTATAGGTAGTAACTAGACGTGAACTGGGCATAAAGTGACCTCAGACTACTTGTTTTCGCACTAGTAGAAACATAATTGAGACGTCCTTGACCTAAAGTGATTATGCAGTGACCTCCGCATGACCTAGTGCCCTAGCGGGCATTAATAAGGTCATCAACCAGGCTCAAATGTCGCAGGCCATCTTTATTATTGGAACATACTGGGCCTGAGTAAACGTATAATAGCTTGCACGTACCGATTAACGCCCTCATGTGCACATTTAGTGAATCAGCCTACTGGTAGTCTCTCTGTTTGGCACAAATAAAGACATACCAGACCTGATTTGATCGCATAAATATTGACCGCCGCCTACTGGTTGTCGCCCAGGTAGGGATTCAATAAGGACATATTATGAGTCCTGAACTGAACAAAGAATGATATCCGCCTAATTTTACCGTTCTAGAAGACACAGTATATGGATATACTTGGCTTGAACTAAACAAATTGTTGAGAAGAAATATAGTTGGAACATACTAGGTTGAACTGATTATACAGTGTCATCCTGGTTATGCCTGACGCCCTTGCATATGCATAAAAGAGACTTACTAGTCCTAAACTGAATGTATAGTGACTTTATGACTTTACTCTTGGAAATCTTAATTATGTTTGCAATTATATACTTCAATGACAATCAGTTTAAACTTAGATCAGTAAACACAATTCTAAAACACTACATTTCTAAAATGATTTAATTAAAAAAATACGAACTACTTTAACTGATGTACCGACAAACATCCGAGGTTGTTTTCAATAAAAATGGCCGAGGAGTTCCGAATGAGCTTATACTAAGCTTAATCTGAACAAATGGTGACCGCCGCCTACTGGCTGTTGTCCTAATTTACACATATAAGGGAAATACTAGACATGAACTGACAAATACAACCTTTGGGTAACATCGTTGCGACCTTAGGGAGACATTGAAAATTTTCACCAGAAGGTCATTTCTTCTTCTCGCTAATAGTCAATGCGCGTTTAATAATAATATATTATTGTTAACGTATTTTTATGTAACATGTTTTATTATCCCAGTTGTTATTTGATAAATGTATTTGAGTTTTGTTTTGTTTTTGAACCAGCGTTCTGATGAAGTGGCTACACGCGTTTTGATTCGGACGGAGAATTGATTTTTGCTTTTTTTAATTTGCTAGATATCACACCTTATTAATTCTTTACTTAGGACTTTTATATAAGGCATCGTTTATTGTTACAAACAAATATGAATAGCATGGTACTTCAAATTAAATATCTTTGACGCGTACCAAATAAGACGTTTTCAAATACATATACAATCGAAATCCGTTGTCTCGATATATCAGGGACTGGCCATAATACTTCGAGCCTCGCGAATACCAAGCTAACCGATCGAATTTTATATGAACATATTGAAAAAAACAAACACTTTAAACCTTGGTCGAGCCAACGAGGATATCGAACCTTGCGATACCGAGACACCGAGTTTCGACTGTAATCGAATATGAATTCATTGGCATCAGTGGCCAATCTGCCGAGATGAAAACCTATCATATTTATCATTTTGTCACTTCCGATTGCACTTAAGTTTGGGTCGCAATTTTTACACCTTACTTAATATATTGTTTAACGCTATGCGTCTAGAATTTTTATATTCACTCGCGTTACCACGCGCCAAGAAGGCAAGTATCTTAAACCATAGCATATTGGTTGTCGCCAGAGTAGGAACATAATAGCGACATTCTATGCCTGAATAGAAGACAGGGAGACCTCAGCCAACTGGTTGTCGAAATTTTGGAATCATAAAAAGACATTTTCAGTCTTGAACAAAACTTGTACGAGTCTTTACCTTAAAAAACCTTGATAAACAGTGGTCTTCACCATGTCACGGCGCCGTATTAAAACACCCTGAGTCTGAGCAGAGAATATAATGACCTCATACTTCTGAGTATTGCCATAGTTTACTCATTATAGGGAGTAACTAGACGTGAACTGGGCATAAAGTGACCTCAGACTACTTGTTTTCGCACTAGTAGAAACATAATTGAGACGTCCTTGACCTAAAGTGATTATGCAGTGACCTCCGCATGACCTAGTGCCCTAGCGGGCATTAATAAGGTCATCAACCAGGCTCAAATGTCGCAGGTCATCTTTATTATTGGAACATACTGGGCCTGAGTAAACGTATAATAGCTTGCACGTACCGATTAACGCCCTCATGTGCACATTTAGTGAATCAGCCTACTGGTAGTCTCTCTGTTTGGCACAAATAAAGACATACCAGACCTGATTTGATCGCATAAATATTGACCGCCGCCTACTGGTTGTCGCCCAGGTAGGGATTCAATAAGGACATATTATGAGTCCTGAACTGAACAAAGAATGATATCCGCCTAATTTTACCGTTCTAGAAGACACAGTATATGGATATACTTGGCTTGAACTAAACAAATTGTTGAGAAGAAATATAGTTGGAACATACTAGGTTGAACTGATCATACAGTGTCATCCTGGTTATGCCTGACGCCCTTGTATATGCATAAAAGAGACTTACTAGTCCTAAACTGAATGTAAAGTGACTTCCGGCATGACCTTGGACCATAGCTTATGCTCATTCGGAGCTCCTCGGCCATTTTTTTTCAAAAACAACCTCGGATGTATTTGGACGGTTTACATACTAAAAAAGAGGTACGTTTACGTCCGCTGCAAGTAGATCGCGTAGTGATTTTATTTAGAAGTTAAACTTTATGACTTTACTCTTGGAAATCTTAATTATGTTTGCAATAATATACTTCAATGACAATCAGTTTAAACTTAGATCAGTAAACACAATTCTAAAACACTACATTTCTAAAATGATTTAATTAAAAAAAACGAACTACTTTAACTGATGTACCGACAAACATCCGAGGTTGTTTTCAATAAAAATGGCCGAGGAGTTCCGAATGAGCTTATACTAAGCTTAATCTGAACAAATGGTGACCGCCGCCTACTGGCTGTTGTCCTAGTTTACACATATAAGGGAAATACTAGACATGAACTGACAAATACAACCTTTGGGTAACATCGTTGCGACCTTTGGGAGACATTGAAAATTTTCACCAGAAGGTCATTTCTTCTTCTCGCTAATAGTCAATGCGCGTTTAATAATAATAATATATTATTGTTAACGTATTTTTATGTAACATGTTTTATTATCCCAGTTGTTATTTGATAAATATATTTGAGTTTTTTTTTTTTTTTGAACCAACGTTCTGATGAAGTGGCTACACGCGTTTTGATTCGGACGGAGAATTGATTTTTGCTTTTTTTAATTTGCTAGATATCACACCTTATTAATTCTTTACTTAGGACTTTTAAATAAGGCATCGTTTATTGTTACAAACAAATATGAATAGCATGGTACTTCAAATTAAATTTCTTTGACGCGTACCAAATAAGACGTTTTCAAATACATATACAATCGAAATCCGTTGTCTCGATATATCAGGGACTGGCCATAATACTTCAAACCTCGCGAATATTGAGCCAAGCGATATTGCGTATTGTATGTGTATATTTATACGTTAAAGAAAGACTTGTTAACCTCGTTTGTTGTTTGCTACGTTATCTCCTAAAGACTAATTATTACCGTGTGCATATCGTACAGTTCACAATATGACAAATTTGATCATATGAAATAATTTGATTTTTTTTTAAATTTATTTACGCAATAAAATTATATAAACCCATCCATAGAAAACATAAACAACTAATCTTGATACTAAGTTAGTAGGAATACGTGTGAATAGCTTAGGTTGTACCGAGTCCTCTCAAGATTGCTCAACATTTGACAGTTGTATTAATTCTTCCATTTGGAGAAACCTTCAGCGCAATAATTTTATCTGAAGACGCCTGATTAAAACACAATCAGATTTATACCTGTACTGACATTACTGTTAAAACGCATATAATATGAGTTTGGACATACATAAATGTGACATAATGCAAATGTTACGAAAGTTGAATTGGAGATGTTAATCCAACGTGTTTATGATCAATGCGTACTTTGTTGGTTTCAAAATGTTAATAATAGTAAAAAGCTAGAAACGTATGTACTTATGAAAATAAGTGTTGTATGTGAGCCCAATCTTAACTATATTAATATAATCAAACATAGAATAGCATGTATCAATCTATTAAACTAACACAGTGGGCGATTTGTTAAACACGAAATCCTCGTGCACGTTCTTATTAATGAGATATTTATGTCAAATTTGTTCTTATACATGTATTCAACAATATTCAAACCCTATATTTTCAGCAGGCATGTTATTTACAAACTTAGATAATTGTGTAAATGGAAAAGTTCATGATAACTTAGATTTATCTGGTTCATTTTTTAGATATTTAAAAACATAATTTTCTTATGATTAATATTTACATTTGTGTTTGTATATACATTACTTGTTCACCGTCTTTAGATTGTATTATGTATAATAGCAATGACATTTTTATGTTTATGCTAATAAAACTTAAACTTGACTCTGACATACTTTTAACGTCTGTATTCGTACCAGCTAAAGACAGAAATTAAAGTGAAAGCATGTTTGCTCAAACTGTTAAACCATTTAAATATGATAATGATTATAATACCAATCAAGCAAAATTAATCGATTAGCGCCTCGGCTTAGCCAAGCGAACAAATCAAGGTGTGAAAACTGACATCGAGTAATAAAAACAAAACAAAATGTTTACTGTTTACTAGAGACCGCAAAATGACATCGAGCGTTGAGAAATATTTAACCTCAAAATACCAAGCTAACCGATCGAATTTTATATGAACATATTGAAAAAAACAAACACTTTAAACCTTGTTCGAGCCAACGAGGATATCGAACCTTGCGATACCGAGACACCGAGTTTCGACTGTAATCGAATATGAATTCATTGGCATCAGTGGCCGATCTGCCGAGATGAAAACCTATCATATTTATCATTTTGTCACTTCCGATTGCACTTAAGTTTGGGTCGCAATTTTTACACCTTACTTAATATATTGTTTAACGCTATGCGTCTAGAATTTTTATATTCACTCGCGTTACCACGCGCCAAGAAGGCAAGTATCTTAAACCATAGCATATTGGTTGTCGCCAGAGTAGGAACATAATAGCGACATTCTATGCCTGAATAGAAGACAGGGAGACCTCAGCCAACTGCTTGTCGAAATTTTGGAATCATAAAAAGACATTTTCAGTCTTGAACAAAACTTGTACGAGTCTTTACCTTAAAAAACATTGATAAACAGTGGTCTTCACCATGTCACGGCGCCGTATTAAAACACCCTGAGTCTGAGCAGAGAATATAATGACCTCATACTTCTGAGTATTGCCATAGTTTACTCATTATAGGTAGTAACTAGACGTGAACTGGGCATAAAGTGACCTCAGACTACTTGTTTTCGCACTAGTAGAAACATAATTGAGACGTCCTTGACCTAAAGTGATTATGCAGTGACCTCCGCATGACCTAGTGCCCTAGCGGGCATTAATAAGGTCATCAACCAGGCTCAAATGTCGCAGGCCATCTTTATTATTGGAACATACTGGGCCTGAGTAAACGTATAATAGCTTGCACGTACCGATTAACGCCCTCATGTGCACATTTAGTGAATCAGCCTACTGGTAGTCTCTCTGTTTGGCACAAATAAAGACATACCAGACCTGATTTGATCGCATAAATATTGACCGCCGCCTACTGGTTGTCGCCCAGGTAGGGATTCAATAAGGACATATTATGAGTCCTGAACTGAACAAAGAATGATATCCGCCTAATTTTACCGTTCTAGAAGACACAGTATATGGATATACTTGGCTTGAACTAAACAAATTGTTGAGAAGAAATATAGTTGGAACATACTAGGTTGAACTGATTATACAGTGTCATCCTGGTTATGCCTGACGCCCTTGCATATGCATAAAAGAGACTTACTAGTCCTAAACTGAATGTATAGTGACTTTATGACTTTACTCTTGGAAATCTTAATTATGTTTGCAATTATATACTTCAATGACAATCAGTTTAAACTTAGATCAGTTAACACAATTCTAAAACACTACATTTCTAAATAATTTAAATAAAAAAATACGAACTACTTTAACTGATGTACCGACAAACATCCGAGGTTGTTTTCAATAAAAATGGCCGAGGAGTTCCGAATGAGCTTATACTAAGCTTAATCTGAACAAATGGTGACCGTCGCCTACTGGCTGTTATCCTAATTTACACATATAAGGGAAATACTAGACATGAACTGACAAATACAACCTTTGGGTAACATCGTTGCGACCTTAGGGAGACATTGAAATTTTCACCAGAAGGTCATTTCTTCTTCTCCCTAATAGTCAATGCGCGTTTAATAATAATATATTATTGTTAACGTATTTTTATGTAACATGTTTTATTATCCCAGTTGTTATTTGATAAATATATTTGAGTTTTGTTTTGTTTTTGAACCAGCGTTCTGATGAAGTGGCTACACGCGTTTTGATTCGGACGGAGAATTGATTTTTGCTTTTTTTAATTTGCTAGATATCACACCTTATTAATTCTTTACTTAGGACTTTTATATAAGGCATCGTTTATTGTTACAAACAAATATGAATAGCATGGTACTTCAAATTAAATTTCTTTGACGCGTACCAAATAAGACGTTTTCAAATACATATACAATCGAAATCCGTTGTCTCGATATATCAGGGACTGGCCATAATACATCGAGCCTCGCGAATATTGAGCCAAGCGATATTGCGTATTGTATGTGTATATTTATACGTTAAAGAAAGACTTGTTAACCTCGTTTGTTGTTTGCTACGTTATCTCCTAAAGACTAATTATTACCGTGTGCATATCGTACAGTTCACAATATGACAAATTTGATCATATGAAATAATTTGATTTTTTTAAATTTATTTACGCAATAAAATTATATAAACCCATCCATAGAAAACATAAACAACTAATCTTGATACTAAGTTAGTAGGAATACGTGTGAATAGCTTAGGTTGTACCGAGTCCTCTCAAGATTGCTCAACATTTGACAGTTGTATTAATTCTTCCATTTGGAGAAACCTTCAGCGCAATAATTTTATCTGAAGACGCCTGATCAAAACACAATCAGATTTATACCTGTACTGGCATTTCCATTAAAACGCACAATAGATGAGTTTGGACATACATAAATGTGACATAATGCAAATGTTACGAAAGTTGAATTGGTGATGTTAATCCAACGTGTTTATGATCAATGCATACTTGGTTGATTTCAAGATGTTAACAATAGTAAAAAGCTAGAAACGTATGTACTTATGAAAATAAGTGTTGTATGTGAGCCCAATCTTAACTATATTTATATAATCAAACATAAAATAGCATGTATCAATCTATTAAACTAACACAGTGGGCGATTTGTTAAACACGAAATCCTCGTGCACGTTCTTATCAATGAGATATTTATGTCAAATTTGTTCTTATACATGTATTCAACAATATTCAACCCCTATATTTTCATCAGGCATGTTATTTACAAACTTAAATTATTATTGTGTAAATGGAAAAGTTAATGATAACTTGTATTATATATAATAGCAATATTCAAATATTCAAAGTTTGTTGGCAAAGATCGGCATACAAATGCCTATTGCAATTAAACACATAGTCATGGTGATAATATACACAAATAGAAACACACAAAGATTCAGTAATACAGTACATATAATACAAAAAAAAGACACAAAAACATAAAGCAAAAAAAAACAACATAATAATAAGCCAATTGGTTTATACTTAATTATTTCATTAAATTTTAGAAACAGTTAAGGTTCCAAGGTAGATTTTCTTAACTCCATTGAAAATTTGATAAATCTTACAATATTAAGTAACTTACAAGTTGATTTGTTTAGTAAAACAGATTTTAACATATTTATAGAAGGCCAGGAGGTGTTGCCTAAGTAAGTTTGTCTCAATCTCTTGTATAATTTAGAACATAACATAAAATGATACTCGTCTTCTATCATATTTGAAGAACAACATTTACATTTTCTGTCAACTCTGGCAGTACCAATATATCTACCAGTTTCAATTTCAAGATTATGTGCTGATAACCTAAAACAAGTCATATATTTTCCTAGCCTATCATGTTGAATTTGTACAAGATAATTTCCAAAATAATTTTTTTCGTTAAGTTTACAATTTAATGAAAGTTTTGGCATACTATTTATAGAAGCATTCCATTCTTGAATAAACTGATCACGAATTCTACATTTAAGTAAAGGAAGATAATTTATGTTTACATCGAAGTTTAGTCTTATATCCATAAAACCAAGATGATCAATAATGGAATTTATTCTCTTTGCCCAAGAATTATTATTTATATTAGCATTCAAATCATTATATACCATATGTATTGGTGAATTTGCATTTTTTTTAACCAAAATTTAACCGATCGTTCCTTGCATAAAATGGATAAAGGAAATCTGCCAAGCTCACCATATACAGCAGCGTTAGGGGTTTGTTGCTTTACACCTAAAATATACTTAAGAAATGTAATGGGTAGCTTGTCAACTTCCTTAAAGTTATATACCCCCCATACCTCTGAACCGTACAGTAAAATAGAAACAACCATAGCGTCAAACAAAGACAATTTGGTTTTAACATCGAGATGAACTTTGTCAAACAATGACAAGAGACTATGGCAGGCCTTTAGAGCTTGATCATTTAGCATTTTTATTGCATGTGACATATTGCCTGTATAATGAAAGTTAACACCTAAATAAGTAAAGTTATCTACTATATTTACCAATTCATTGTTAATATAGAATTGTACATTTCTAGCTTGCTTCCGTTTTTCAAAAACACAAGTTTTAGAGTTATTTACATTGATTTTTTAACCCCATTTAACAGAATAATGATAAATAGCATCCATCTGGGCTTGTAAACTTGCTGGATCTGTGGTAAATAATACAATATCATCAGCGAATAAAATCATATACATTGATAAAAGTTCTAAATCCTTAGTAATAAATGCTTGAAAATTTAAATTCTCAAAGATATCATTTATAAACAATATAAATAAAAGAGGAGAAAGAGGTTCTCCTTGTTTCAGACCGACTGTTACGTCGAAAAATTGGGAAAATTCCAACTCGCCAGCAGAGCATAGTCTAACACATGACTGTAAGTCAATGACATTTCTATGTTTATGCTAATAAAACTTAAACTTGACTCTGACAAACATTAAACGTCTGTATTCGTACCAGCTAAAGACAGAAATTAAAGTGAAAGCATGTTTGCTCAAACTGTTAAACCATTTAAATATGATAATGATTATAATACCAATCAAGCAAATTTAATCGATCAGCGCCTCGGCTTAGCCAAGCAAACAAATCAAGGTGTGAAAACTGACATCGAGTAATACAAACAAAACAAAATGTTAAATGTTAACTAGAGACCGCAAAATGACATCGAGCGTTGAAAAATATTTAACCTCAAAATATCAAGCTCGATCGAATTTCGTATGAACATATTGAAAAAAAACAACACTTTAAATCGTGTTCGAGCCAACGAGGATATCGAGCCTTGCGATACCGAGACACCGAGTTTCGACTGTAATCGAATATGAATTCATTGGCATCAGTGGCCGATCTGCCGAGATGAAAACCTATCATATTTATCATTTTGTCACTTCCGATTGCACTTAAGTTTGGGTCGCAATTTTTACACCTTACTTAATATATTGCTTAACGCTATGCGTCTATAATTTTTATATGCACTCGCGTTACCACGCGTTCTGTTATGTTATATATTGGTGTTATTATTACCCTCTCCTAATGACTCCGGGTATTCTGCGTTATCTAACACTATGTTTTACAATTTGAGCAAATTTGGCTGAACTAATTTCAAATGAATTCTTAAAATAAAACGCCATTAACATATTGATGCCGGGGCTCTTTCGATATAGAAGATATAAAATTCTTAAGTTCTGTTTCCGAGATTATTCCATCTAGCGACTCATACGCCTTAAAAGGCACTTTTTGTTTTAATTTTTCGCAGCACCAAAAGGTTTCTAAAATGCTTATACAACTCATCTATAGATAAGCCTTCTGAGCTGAGTATACTTTTCTTGTACTGAGTTTTCATTTTTTCCCAAACTGTTTTGTTTTTGTTATTGCCATGTTAGCAATTCTACACCCTCAATTTATGTTATTATTATTATTATTATTATTATTATTATTATTATTATTATTATTATTATTATTATTTATTAAACGCGGTTAATCGTTACTTTGCGACTGAAGTAAATTTAAGAATGAATTACGTTTATCGTTGTCACACGCAATGTGTATACTGGGGATATCCAATTGATTAAGTACTTGAATTCCTGTTTGTAAACAAATACCTTATAAACATATTGTTATTGCCGAGTGGTCATAGAATTGTGTGGAAGGAAGTATTTCAAAGTTGCTCAAAAGAGAGAAATATCGATAGTTAATGAAAAAATAATCTACCGGGTTATTTGCTTTAGTTTTATTGAAAATAAAGTCGCTTATTTTACTATCCTTACTAGTAACGTTTTTACGTGGTTGTCTGAACATTTATCTTTATGTAGGAACATTTGTTAACATTTGTTCGAATTGCTCGTTGTCTATATTATTATCAGTTTCAGTTTCAGTTTATTGGCAATATCAGCAAATACATGCTTTTGGCCAAAATTAACATCAAATATCACATAGATGGCCACAAAAAAAAAGAAATGAGAAAATTATCAACATACAAACATATGAGTATTTGATAACTATAATTTTAGGCTACACATGGTTACTCACACATGCTCACATTCACACATATAAAATACATACATATATTAATACAATCAAAAATCAAAAATGCTACTGTATGTAATCAAAACTTATGAAGCCAATTTCATCCGCCATGCGGCCGTTTAAATTGCAATTTAATGCAAGTATATAATCAGTGCTATATATTTCGATTCCCTGTTAAGTTTTACAATTTGTATGCCTTTCAATAATCGTAATATTATCTTTAACACTATCCTTAAAATAAATGGAGAAACATCCACTATAACGATTTTTGTTTGTATTTTTATTGGAGGTACACCATTTGTGATAAAATAGCAACAGATAAACATGTAAAAATGGAATATAAGACTGATTGTATGTTGTTTGTTTTAATCATATAACTTGCAGTGCGTTTTTCAATTAATTATTTGAATAAGACTTCTAAGCTTGTTCGGTCAGAAAACAATCAGAGTCAATTATTGATTAACAAAGACATCAACACAATCTTGAAGAACTGCAAACTTTCCATTAGTTTTTTTTAACGAAGCCGGGCATTAATTTGTGTCATTATAACTTCTTTAATTGTAAACAATGCGAGAGATTTGAGTAATAAACGCTTAAACCAAGCTGACTTAAAATAGACCGCTTGTGAAAATACCCATCACAAGACGATAGGCGGATTCGAAATAACAAGACCGACCAATCAACGATCCGAATCCGCTACAGAGATAAGCACCCTCTATTGAAAAATGTACTGGACGCGTGGCTTCTGTAAACACCAACGGGGTTTAATGGTCTTATCCGATAAATCAATACTCAACCATATGCTACAAATGCATTTGCGTTTACGTTTGGAGAGGAATTATAAGCAAGATATTAGTATGATTTTTTTTCAATTGCTAAAGTGAATTTGATGTTATATTTAAGATATTTAGGACATTTGGTATATTTACAAATATAGACATAATTCAAAATAAAATCCTTAAACGTTGTTAATGTCATTTCTGCACACGTTTTTGTTTTGTGATTCTAAAAATTGATATGGTTTCCGTTAATGTAGGTCTAATACATTTGACTTAAACATAAAATATTACAATGTGGCATTCATTTAGATAACGCTTCAAAACAATTATGTTTTATTTAATATCATTGTAATGTCCCAAGGCCTATGTCAAGCCTTCTGTAAATGACAATTGATCCCCGACCCGAAACTCGTGTGAATAACTTCTCGGTATTGATCTTTATTTCAATTGTCTTGTGTTCCCTATTTTTACATAACATTTATTCAGCATCAAATGGTGTAAAAATAAGCACTAGTAACTCTGCAATATATGGTGATCTAGGACGGTACCCTCTGTATTTTACTAGACATGTAAGAATTGTAAAATATTTTCTTAAACGGATTAATTTAAAACAGACAGTTCCTTTTTATACAAAACATTGCAAAGCCTTCGATACGATGCGGAAAATAACGCAAATTCAAACAAGTGGTGTTCTAATGTACGCACACATATCCGGAGTCGATTTACATTGATTATTTTATTCCTTTTTTAGAAGAAGATTAATCGACTCATTTATTGGACATTGGAAAACTTATATAAACTCATTAAGTTCATTAGTGTTATACAGAGAACTACAATTCACTATTCATATGTCATCGTATATAGATAAATTGTATAGCTATAGACTTAGGAATATTATTGCTAGATTTAGATTGTCTTCTCATATGTTAAATATTGAAAAAGGCAGATATGTTAATATTGAAAGAAATCAACGTAAATGTATTTTATGTGTTCATAATGATATCGAAGATGAATATCACTTTGTTTTGATTTGTCCGAAATATAATGGCATAAGGAAAAACAAATATAACTAAATTTTACTATGCAAGACCAAGCATGTTTAAATTCATTCAATTATTAAACTCGGAAAACGCTGCATGTCTACGAAAACTAGCTTTGTATTCCAAACATACTTTTAAGCTACGATATACTGCTTTGAATAATAATGCTTAATTTTTAACATGTTGAAATCATTGATAGTTTATATATGTATAATGCACTCTCACATCTATCAACTATTGCCATGCAATGTGTTATATTATTGTAACAACGATGAACTGTAAATGTTAAAGTTTACAATAAATGTTCTGTTCTGGTCAATGATATATAACGTTCAAAGACAAAATGCAAAAACATATGAAACAAATCATCGTGATATCATTATAACCATCATGCACGCTGAATTGTGTGATTAACTTGGTTGATATTTTCCTTTTACTCTTTTATTCTTTCGATTTTTGAGTAATTTCTAAAAATTCTGTCAATGATAAAAATTCATTTAAAACGTGTTATACATTAAACTATATATAGTTTGATTGTTTATGTGTGTGTATTCTATATTTCTGTTTTGTATTCATATAATATAACGATGAGCTTTTTATGTTTAAGTAAAAAATAAACTTTCTGTTCTGATCTTTTTTATCAATAGAGAAGTATACTATACATCATAGTATCAAATTCTTAACATAATAATGTTCTCGATCGTAACAAAGATGCATACTATACATATTTACTAACTTGGCATATTTTTTTCCGCTGTCTGAGGAAAAAGGGTAATACATTTTGTTTTGTTGGCCAAAAGCAAAAATATGGTTTACAGCAATGATTTCGTAGATTATGATGTTTTTGACATACAAAATGATATTCATCTCGATGACATTCATATTACAAAAGCTACATATTCTATATTTTCTTGGAAAGTGATGCTGTCTTCCTGTTTCGATTAAAAGGTCATGTGAGGAAATGTTGTAACGACCGTTCTATATTTATTCATGTGCATACTATTTAGATATTTTCATGCTTGAGTTCATTTTTATACCAGCGATATGTTTCTAGTCTGTTCGATTCATTAATATCTGCATTCCATATATGTCAATTATTCTTTGTCGTATTATTTCGATCAAAATCATAATTGAATGTAAAATATAGGGATGGCAACGAGTAGTAAAGTTAATACTCGAGTACTCGGACGATCGTTCGATCTAGTACCCAGGTACTCGATTACTCGGAAAAATTGAATATGTGTTCGCAAAGACAAGATTGTGTATACATGTATCGTTAATGACGTATATTGCGCGTTGGTCGTATTATTGGTCATTTTCACCTTTAAAGTAAACTTTCATTACGTATTTTAACAAAAAATGATATAAAAAGAAAACAAATGTTGTTTCAGGCTTTTAATTTGTCTTATTCGTTTCATTTTATACAAGTATGCACCGCAGAAATGAACAACAATCAGAATTACAATGAACGAAAATTAATAGCATACATAAAAATAGTGAACGAAATTTAATACGAAGTTCAGTTGTTTAGTTGTTCACTCTACAATTTTTTTTAAATGATAGTTTTTTGTACTGTGTAATTGTTGTTTACCTCATTAATATTCATAATTCTTGATTTAAAATATCAACCAATCAATTGTGATAATCATTGCAAAAATAGTTAAAATACGCCCATTAAGAAATCAATTCTCGTAACATTCGATACTCTTTCGCTCGTTAGCGTCCAATTGTTTGGTGAAAGGTCTCTAATTGGTATACAATAGAATTGTGTAGGTGAAAGTACCTCTATCAAAACGCTAATTGACATCAGTGCTAATTTGAAATAGAGGTCCTTTGTTGACAGTTTAAAACTATCACAACAATTGTCAAATAATTGACTAAGTTCAATTGTGTACACAGCGGGGATTAGAGGGACCGTAAATTGTCCTCTTGGCAAATAACCAGATCTGATATTTTGTCTGTAAATCGTGAATTTGGTGATTTTTATAGATTTGTTCCCGAGTACTCGAGTAGTGATTTGGTACTCGAGTACTCGGACGTTCGATCGTGTACTCAAGTCCTCGGATACTCGTTGCCATCCCTAGTAAAATATCAACAAATCGTAGACTTGCCTTTTTGAAATTGATTTTAAATAGTTTTATTAAGACTGCTCCAAGTCAATCTTTTAAGAAATATTTGAGAATTAAAGTTCGAAAAATAACAATGAGGGTTATTTCTCTATAGTTCTTTGGGTCGTCTTCATTGCTCCCTTTAAATGCAGGTACTAATAATCTTCCCTAAATGGATCTGGGATATTCTCCTGTGGTAAAGATGCGGTTTAATAGTTTCAATAGAAACGATGATATATCTGTAAATATGGTTTTATAGATTTCAGCATTACAGCTTCCTTAATCTGCCAAAATGACCTTTTTATCAAGATTGTCATCGCAAATGTTTGCTCTTAATTTTGAGTTGTTAGTATAATCTTAAGTACTATATAGTGTTTTGAAATTATCCTATAAATCCGACGCATTTTGATTCTCAGATTTTGGTTGACTTTTTTATATTCGTTTTTATTTTATTTCTAAAATTCGTTAAGGTTTATTTTGCTCAGGCTCTCACGGCTTCTTTTGAAAGCGATTTTCTAGAAGTTGTATCATTTTGTTTTTTGGCAAACCGACACAAAGACGAATTTGAATTATCTGTATGAACGAATTTGTTGAACCCTCAATGTTTAATTAGAATCTAATTGTTCTACAAATCAAGACAATTGGTTACATTTGAATGACAAACTACTTTTAAGTTCTTCAATTTTGAATGGATTCCATTAAATTGTATTATCTTTATTGATATTATTACTCTTACTATTATTTTTGGCATTATTTTTCCCCAGCTGCTTATTACAAGCGAAAACGATCCATGATTGATTCGAAAATTCGGTTGGATCTTGTATTTGAAAGTCTGAAACAGAAAACATATTTTGAAGCTGAAGTATTTAATAATCCAATACGCCCGATTGATTTCCTTTTGAATAAAATGTATATTTGCCCATACCTGATCGGTGTGCAGTCGACATATAACAAAAATATCAAATTTGGAATGACATTACTCGATGAAGCGTTTACCTTGTGTAACTAGCACATAATCTTTTGAATCACGTGGTGGAATATAAGCACAATCTGACAGCTGATTACCCGTCGAATGTTAGGTAATCTATGATTTAGAGCTACTGCCATCCCCTGTAACCAAACATTTATTAAGTTGGTAATCCTTTTCAAAACCGAAAACAATCAAATTGATCATATCGTAATAGTTTACAGTTACTTTATCGGTTTTTTTTTCTCAGCAATTTCAAAATATTTGCTAAATGATTTGTGATGATAATATTCATTTCACGCGTTTCGTTAGTATAGCGTGAAATATTTGTCTTGGCAAAATGATAGTATTTGAATACAGTAGTGGTCAGTCTTGCACGAGGATTTCGTGCTATATTGGTATATTAGCGTGAAGAGTCATTCTACCAGTCGACTTCATTCAGTTCACTTCGTAACCTAAATTTTCACTTCAATATTTTTAGTGATTTTGTTTCACTGTTTTATATCCATATTTGTAACCAGACAAATGAATGAGGTTCGACATTCATACGTTGTGGATGGACACTTGGCAAACGAACACAGGTTTCCAGAGTTAACCGTCTCTGGTTTTGCCTGGCCGGTCGGTTGTACTGCATAGGATTTTGCCAGTGAATTTCATTGTGTTGTGCTCTACATAAATACATGTGCTCGTTTTATACTTACTTAACCTGGCTTCACGTCATCTAATCGTAAATCGTAAATGATTCTCAAATTGACAAAATGTGGTCTACAATACAATGTTTACGTTTTCTAAAATAAAGACGGGAACCAAGATTAGCAGAGCGTATTCATAAGACGTCAAAATTACGCGGTGTACTTAAGTTATAATATAATATAACGTACTTTTCTTTATTTTTCATCATAATAGTGGCCATCAATATTAAGTGTTAGAGGCTTTTATACATGTTAGCATATGCACAAACCCTAAAATCTCTGACTGGTAAATACCAGCTAACGTTTTACGGGCGTCAACATCACCTTTATCTAGTAGTTTAAGCTCCCAACAAAATTCCCCACACTGGTATAGAAACATCTGCGGTACAAGACCATTTATGTATTTTTATTCAAATAAAGCGCCTTCATTGGTTGGGATCAGGTTTGAGCACTAGATTTCCGCTACGTGGCTTTGTCCGGTCTTCGGGTGCCACATCGCGTCTTTATAATAGCATGAAACCCATCCAGAGTCAACAAACTGGCTTATAATAGAAAAATACGTGGTTCTCTAAGCTGACCCTTGTTTGCTGATATAAGATGGTAGTTCAAGTTGTCCCCTTCGTACCAGTATCCGGTCTTAAAAAGTCAAATCACATCGTTCTAGTATTATGAACCATATTATTCATAACATATACTATTATATTATATTAATAACGAATGTTAAGTAATTCACCATTCACCAGCCTTCATGAAATATTTCCTAATTTGCTGTTACGGTAATATTATTTATTAATACCTTGGATATATGTTATATTTCGACGTAACCCGCATAGTTATTTGTTTTAAGCTGCGTTATTTATTGTTTTCATTTTTATCCGTTATCCTTCGTTGGTTAAAATAGGGCCTATATAAGGTTCATGTCGCTCACACATGGAGTGAACCTCAGTTACAGTGATTTATAAGTTGACTGCATTTTTAAAAGTTTCTGTAGATGCTCACTGTCATGAGATACACATTAGTCATAACTGATATCGAATAATGAATTTGAATATAGCAACTTAGCACTCAAGTTGATGGAAAGAAGATATTAATTATAACTGTTTTTTAAGTATAGTCGACTCAGGTTATTGCAGATGTACGTGTATTACGTATTAAGTATGAGTAACTACGTTTATTGTCTTCGAATGAACATTTACATGTTAAAATATTATTTTGGGATACAATATTTGATCTTGAGGATTTGGGGAAAACTAGTTAGATATGCCGCTTGTAAACCATACACCATCAGATTAAAATGTTTGTTTTTGGTGAGGAGGTTTAACCCTGAACTGTTTTGGTTTATCAGTACATGATAACACATTTCGACGTATTTTATGATTTTTGCCGTCCATTTGAAAAATAGATTATATTTGCTTAACAGATTTCCGCTTTTATGTCGGAATAATTGATTACAAGACGTTTGTTCGGGTTATGTTTTATTTAAAGTGTTTCGTCTGTAACCCAGAGCATTTTTATCTAGACATGAAGAAAACGTCTTGTTGTTATCGAAAACATGTACCTTACTTTAATATATAAACTCATAGTGGATTCTTCATTTTCATGTTATTCTAAAATGTAATCAATACATCAATATAAATGTTAATCAATACAAATAAAACATTAAAACAATTCTATATCATTATCTGATATTCACTATCAACTAATGATAGATGACTTCTCTTAAATTCTTAATGTTGGTCAGTTATAAATAGGCAGGAAACTTGAAGCAGGAAACGACATGTTATATGTAAACCTATTTGTACCAGCATCTAAGGATTGAGGAGATATGGCGAAGTTACTGTTTACACTGCCTATATAGATAGCAGATATTTGTTTATCTACTTTGCAGAACATGTGTATCCCCTTGAGAACGAATTATTCTTAATAAGCTTAAAACAACCTTATCTATAAGAACAGAGTGATGGTTTTATGCGTTAGATTTTAATTGTTAAACCTTTGATGGATGAGAATAAATGCAACCCAAATTTCTAATTACATGACCAAAACAAATCCGATAATCCATTTAAATTATCGCAGAAAAAATATCATACGCCAAGAAATTGATTTTATTGATCACTGAATACATGTATATATGTACTGTTATCACATAATTGCTTTATAAATCAATACACTTTTGTGTCTTAGCCATCATTAGATAGTTTGTAAATGGTCAAAGGCAAACATGCCGATTCGCCAATAAACTCTTGAAACTCTTAATCACGAAACTCTTAAACATCAATTAAAATTATAGAATTTTTGCTATAATCCCTTTAAACATTGATTTTGTTTTTGAACGACATTCATCAAATTGATATTTCATATTCAGGAAAATTTATAAACTCTTTAGTTGACCAAGGGTCCATATACATCATAGGCATTCCCTTTGAAATACAAAATCTGATTGTCTTGTATATGGATTGTGTCTTACCTTATCATAATAATTACGTAAATGCTCAAAAAATAAATGTACGTAGAAACTGTTCTTGCACAGCATATCAGAGTGGTGCGTATCGGAAATAAAAGCTATCACGTGTGAAGAAAATAACTAGAATTTAACTAACAGGTCCAAACAAGTATATTGCTTAGCAGCACAGATTTAACGTTTTTTTACAACCTTTTTTATTTTTTGTACAGAAATGAGCAGAATTTTTCGTAGTACTAAATATCTGCAAACCAGCGATAAAAGACTGCTGATAAAAGACCGCAGATTTTCATAGTTCCGTTCTTAAATTTATATTTAAAGCTAAAAGTGTTACTAACTGTTTACAACAAATGCATAAAACATCATATTTCGAACTTAAATAAAAATAATATCTGGGACCAATTTCTGTCTGAATTCTTATATGCCTTGTTTACATGCATTTTCACATACTTTGGCTCGTTCTAAAACAGTTGTCACAACGTTCAATCTGTGAAATAACAGCTTTAAAACGCGAATAAGAATTATTTGAAAAAATAAAACGGATTCAATATATAAACCATTGGTAGTATCAAACAGCTGCATTTGAATATTAATCCTTACTAAATCGTCACACTAGCTATTTTTGAGAAATCATTACTATATCTTATACTGCAGCATAGGACATCGTCTCTAAACGAAGAAGATATCGCTCATTTTAGGCATACAAAACGATAGAAGAAACACATGCTTGTAGAATAAACGTTTAGAACTTTTACGAATAGATAAACATAAATCTAAAAACATGTAAGAATTGCTTTACAACATCAGATGCAAATAAAAAAATGGATTTTTGTGTAAATTCTGTTAGATACATATTAACAGATAACCTTTAATTGTATTTACGATATTATAGTTGTTTTAATTGATCGATATACTGTCTTAAATACATTGTATGTGTTCCTTAATTTACTGTAAATAGTTTATAAACATTTTATGTGATAACATGATGGTATCGATGGATCGATACAAAATGGTGTAATCTGTGAGTGTGCATGTGCGCGTGTGCGAGCGTGTGATACACGCGGGCATTCATATTTCTTATAAATGATTGATTTGTTTAATTGAAGTAGCCGGGAAAGCTGCGTTATTGACCGATAGTTTTGATAATTCTGATTTTGCGGTCACAATGGACTGCATATGCAACAAAATCAAGTATCAGTGTGACGTTATATCTATTTTTTAGAACTGCACAAGTTGAGCTCGCTATGGCAGAACCAATTTTATATATACTACTCGTATCAGATGATGCTTAAAATTAAATATAAGTTAATTAAAATGTTCCTCATACAAAACGTATTGTCATTCAGGAACGGATGTTGTATATTGAGCAGAAATAATAGCCTAAAATCATAGTAAAACTTCAAAAAATCAATCTTTAAAAATGTATATTGATGGAGATAATGAAAAACGAATAATAAAACACTGTGTGCAACTGTTTGCAGTCTTTTTGCAATGGAAAACTAAAGTATATTTTGTCAAACTATCTTTAAAGCGACAGTCCGCAAAAGTAACCGTATTTCAAAAGTTTTTAATAAGTTCCACATTGTTTCAGACCGACTGAACCGCAATTATTTTTTAAAAAATCGCTTTAATAACTTAGATTTAACAAATTGAAAATTGCCGAAGTTGCTATTTTTAGACGGCAAAAGAGAAAGTAGGTCTACGGTTTTTCCGACTACTCTTGGGGGCGATACTATTTCCCGGTCCCGGTCTCATCCGGTCCCGGTCTCCTCCGGTCTCTGTTTTATAGTAGCTATCGGGCGTGATCAAAAAGGTGTTAATGACCGCGGGGGGTAATAGGATTACAAAAGATTACAGTTGATTAAAACATTAGATATTTGATGATAATTATGTCACTATTTATTTCAAATTTTATATCAATAAAACATAAAATAAATTTAGGCAAAGATAAAAACATGAAATATGCACATGTACTGAAATTAATGTCATGAATAACAAACACATTGAGTGTGTGTTTTTTTTCATATTAAATTCAGTTATAAGTATACTATTGATAATAGTAATACAAAAAATAACAATGCTTGACTACATGTAAATCAAATTTGTAAGTTATCTCAGTACTTCAGGAATTCTATTATCCTTCTTTTGTTTAACTATTGATTTTGTTGCAGCAGATGCGCTTCCACGACCAGTTGCCTTATGTATTTCTGCCAACTGATCGTCTAATTTTAATTTTTATGCCGACGCATTTCATGTGGAATCTTTTCCTGCATGTTCTATTTTCGCAAATAACTAAATTATCGACGAATTCTGGCATTTCACATGAACAGAATGTTTTTAATTTGAAATTCATAGGGATCGCGACTTTTCATTTTCTCTATAAAACGGATTTTTTTTTTTCTAGACAGCTGACTACATGTTCCCTCATTTCACTTACAACGAAATTGACGTTTGTATTTACATAGCCATTCTTAAAACAAAAATCCACAGCATTAGCAGTTGCAAAGACACCACAGGCATGTACATTTGGTTGTTATAGAAGTCGTGGAACTTTTATAAGCTGAGATTTGTTACTTTTTATAAATTAGGAGCATCGTAGTTCCACCGATCATGACGACTTTAAATAAAGATTCTTGTATGTTGTTAGTTATATTTCATTTGTAAAATAGCCTTCCGAATATTTCAGAAGTTTATTTATTATCATTTTATTTTGTCAAGGAACTCTTCATAACAGGTTTATGACAATACACAATAATGTCATATCATGAAAGGTGTAAATGCGTTATGCAACGCGTGTCAGAGATTAGCGAATGTCCCTCGATAAGGGCATGATAAACGGATTAGTGTTTTTTATAACACACGCACGGCTACTGTTCGGTTCATACCCTAAAAATATTGTTGTTTGTTATAAAGGCAATTTTATAGAATAAATGATTGTTATGCAAAGGCTCTAATAATCTTAATTAGAAATAATACGATGATAACATATAACCAAATTCAAAAATAAATAAAATAATCAGCATCAGATTTCTTAAACAGCTAGAGTTTTATTGCAAACTTCAAGTTGACAAATAAAATATATTCGGCTAAAGTTGTGTAATAATGACGAAGGTATTCAAATGTATTCAATGTTATGCTAGGTTTACATCTGGCCACGATCTCCCCGATTATCCAGAGGCTAAAAAAATCGGGGAGCTCTACGATTAAATGGTCTACTCCACGTTCTGTTACGCTTCCTTACGAAATCAGCACGTTTTGTTGCGTTCTGCTGCGCTTTGCTACGATCGAGCCCACGATTTGCATCACGTTCTGTTACGCTTTGTTGCGATCAACACGATTGGCTTCCACGCTCCACCACGTTCCGTTACGTCCTGTTAAGATCTCCCACGACAAAGCCGCTTTGTTGCGATCTCCTGCGATTTGACCTACGATTTGAGACAAATGCCCACGTTTTACGTCACGATTTGAAATTTAAGCAAGAAATAATTCACTTTAGGCTTATTATTCGCAACAATGAACCAGCTGGATATAGACGATCCTGAATTGGCTGTTTTAATTTACGCATATATTGTTGAACGAAAGAAAAGGTCACAGCATACACGTGATATAAATATCGGATTAGAAGTCAGAAGAAGAAATAGAAAGCCTAGGTCATGCTGGGTTAAGCCATGGTTAAGTGTTGAAAGTAGGCTTCAATATGGACATTACACACAACTATTAAACGCCGAACTCCGGTGTCGGGATGTCGGAGCATCTTCAATTTCTTCCGGTTGTGGAGGTGGGGGAGGGGGTGGTGGCGGATGAACATCAACCACAACAGTTCTTGAAGTTTTGGAACCTTTTCGTTTCGCTGGCATGATTAAACGATAGAGTACCAGTAGATAAAGCTGTTATGTATATGCAGCTTGCGTGGAAATCGTGGCTATCGTGAGGAAACGTGTTGGAGCGTGTCAGAGCGTATCAGAACGTGAACGACAATCGGGGATACCGTAGGAGAGCGTGACGCAACGTGGAGCAATAAATGGTAGAAAAGTGTATATCGTAACAGATCGTGGTAGATCGTAGCAGAGCGAGGAGCTATCGTGAGACGTCGCAGCGAAGCGGGATGAAAAAATGTGTCCACGCTGGTCCCGATCTGTTGCGAGTGTACTCCACGTTCTGTTACGCTTCGTTACGTTCCGTTACGTTTTGTTACGAAGGCCACGCTATGTCACGATTAGAAAATGAATCGGGGCAATCGTGGTGAAATTTAAGTTTGATTTAAAATCTGTCCCGATGCCCAAGATGTCCCCGATTCAACCACGTTCCGTTACGCTCCCCCACGATCACCCCGATTCGACTCCACGCTCTGTTACGTTCGCCACGATGCTCTGGAATCGGGGACATCGTGGTAATCGTGGCCTAATATAAACCTAGCATTAGCGAATAGCACAAAATTATAAACGAAAAATGGAGACATAATGTGTTGATTACTTCAGAATGGCGCAACTTCAAAGAAACACTCTTCATCTAGTAGCTTTAATGTCTAAGCACACGCATAATTACTATAATAGGATGTTATAACATTGCAACTTTTAGCTCCAGAAAATGTGTTTGTGTACTTTTTCTCCATTCATTGATTTACTTGTTTACATGCGATGAACATTGTATAATGTTTTACGCAATAAACATATCGTATCGTATCGATATGAGTCGGATATGCAAACATGGAATTTTTCAATTGTAATCATTTATGCTTAAAAATTTTTATGTCGGGGGGGGGGGGGGGGTAAACATAAAAGGAAGAACAATAACATAACATAACATAATTTAAAAGGTGCAATTCTAAGTTACTTCATACTCTAGCCGTCCTCAATCTTTTATGCAAAAAACATGAGCATTTGTACTGCATCGCATCTTTCTCTACACCTTTAACACGAATTGCATAAATAGTGTATACCTATAACAAATTGCATAAATTAAGACATAATGTTTATATATTTTATACCATTTTGTTACATATAAAAACAAATAAGATTGTCAAAATCGTGTTATAAACATCAGCAACACAATCCGTTGCCTGGGGCCATAAGTTATGAACCGGGAATTATGAGACCGGATGAGACCGGATTTTACGAGGAGAGACCGGGAAATAGTATCGCCCTGCGCATGCGCAAGAACTTTGGAATCCCACTGTTTTTTCTATTTATATAACCGTTAACTCTCGGGGGGCCGATAGTTAAGAAGAGATATTGAAAATGACACGAAAAACTCATTTCTAGGTCGATTTGAACCAAAATTTTTTTGGATTCGTCAGTCAGGAATGCTTATCAACACATAGATGAATTTTATTTTTTTTCATGGCTAATTTGCCCGATTTGCGGACTGTCGCTTTAATTGGTGCAATATTTAGGATATATTCAAGGAGCTTGAAATACCAAAACATATAGTCCTCGACGTTTTGCTGAACCAGTGTTGAATGGTCCATTGTGAAGAAATTAAAGTTTACTGATAAGTAAATTAACAGTTTTCGCAATCATTGTAAAATAAGTAAGACTCATGTCTTAAACAGTGAAGGCGTGTCACGTTGGAACTGAAATATACGGATTTCAAAACAATGTTTTAAGAAACGCAACATTTTGTGTTGTTTACCATTATTTTGATTCCTTTGATGATAAAATTTCAGCCAACTTATATACAAATCAAGAACACTACCAGGCGGTCGGTCTTAAAGCTAGTTCTGCATTAGCTAGACTTAGCTAACTTAATTTGTAGCCTAATTGTTTGTTTTGATATTTTGTGTATATGTATTGTAAAACACATTTGAACATATATTGCCATATGACAAGAGTGCTATATAAATCAGGTATAATAATAATAATAATAATAATAATAATAATAATAATAATAATAATAATAATAATAATAATAATAATAGTTGACTATCAATCAACTAGTGATTGATGAAATCCGATCAGGCGTTAACGTGCAATGCTGCTCATCTCTTTAACACAAAAGTATGTTTGGTACCATTGTCGATAAAACATATATTAAGTAATTTAGTTTCATCCTAGATTTCTTACAGGTAACCAATGGTTTCTACAAAACTTTGAAATGATGTACTGACTACTGAATGTAATATAATTATGTGCTTACTATCATGATACGAAATTATGTTAAATAAAACCAGTATCTCTATACGATGTTGATCTTAATGTGCGATTGCCTGTAATTATACATTTGGCCTCATTTAGTAAGAAACCATAGGCATAAGTATTCGTATATATTTTTAAGATTAATGCCGTTTGACTTCACGAAACTGTATTCATTTTATTGCATGTAATATTTTGTTTATTCCATGTTATACACGATTGGTGTAAGAATAATATTTGTCAACATTTGTTCAAATTGCTCGTTGTTTATATAATTAACAAAATTTAAGAAGTCAATTTCATACGCCATGCGGGCGTTAAAATAGCCATTTAATGCAACTATGCCAGCAGTGCTATATATTTCGATTCCCTGTTCAATAAGATCGAATAAATATATTTAAAATTGTTTTAAAATAGTGGAATTACTTGGTGGTAAATATAGACTGCATATATATAAATCTTCGAATGCTGAAAGGACACCAAAACATATTTTAGTCTACAAAACAACATTTTTATGTATTTCAATAATTGTAATATGTTCTCTAAAACTATCCTTAAAATAATTGGAGATACCTCCCATTATAACGATATTTTCTTGTATTTTTATATTTAGTACCAAAGAAAGGCTCATAATGAAAATTTCCTATGTCTAAATTTATAGTATGTTTTTCTGATAGGCATGTCTCTGTTAAAATTACTATATCATATTCACATATAATGTTCACAAATTTAGTATCGCCAAGTTTTCTACGAAGTCCATTTATATTTCACAATCGACTGCAAATTACAAGTACTACTAGATTGGGAGCTATGTTTTGTTATATTAACAATTACGGATAATCATTAAGTCGTAATTATATAAAAAAAATAACTTTTGAAATTATCACTTGACCTTTGAAACTGTGCAGATAATAAATGTTTTGCAAATCAATAATTAACTTACGACGTAAAGTAATCTTGAATAAGCATACACATAACGCACAATGACTATTGGTCGAAAGAAGATATGACCTTCTGGTGAAAATTTTCAATGTCTCCCAAAGGTCGCAAAGATGTTACCCAAAGGTCGGATTTGACCAAATACTTTGGACACTATTTACAAGCATTTTTAGTATTTTCTTACTGTGGCTCTACATCTGTTATTGAAAGTGTCATGTGGGTGATATTTCGTTTCTCATACATGCAAAATATTCACGTAATAAAAATATAAACCCATCCAGATGAAAACAATAAACAAGCAATCTTGATACTAATTTAGTACGAATATCTTAGGTTGTACCGAGTACTCTCGAGATTGCTCACCATTTGACATTTGTATTAATTCTTTTATTTGGAGAAACATTCAGCGCATTATTTTTATGTGATCATCAATACGCCTTATCAAAATACCTCCAGATTTATACCTGTCCATACAAGTAAAACGCTTATTAGATGAGTTTGACATACATATATGTAGCATAATGCAAATGTTACGAAAGCTGAATTGGAGATGTTAATCCAACGTGCTCATGATCAATGCGTATTATGTTGGTTTGAAGATGCTAATAATAGCAGAAAGTTAAAATCGTATGCAGTTATGAGGAAAAGTTATATATATGAACCCAATCTTAACTATATTAATATTATGAAGTATAGAATAGCATTACCACGATTCAGGTGTTCTAAACATAAACTTATCATTAAAGAAGGTATATACAGAGGCATCGATTGAGCAGAAAGACTGTGCACAAAGTGTAATATGCGTACTTTATGAAATATGTGCTGAAATATTTGTATTTAAATGTGCTATGTAAACTTTTTATACGCAATAAGGCCAGAGTTTTTTTATTTTTTTCAAAATTTTCAAAGAAAGTTTTCAAAGTTAAGCGCCATGAGGAGGGAATAAAATTAAGAAAAAGATGTCGAAAAATGAGCGTCGAGAAAAAATAAATAAAAAAAAGATTGATTTTTCGTATTTTTTTTCTTTTTTTCGGAAACATTTAAAGAATGTATGTTTTGAAGTTGTGCACTCTTGTTTCGCACTCCATACTGCCTGTTGTATAATAGATCTGTATAATAATGTCAAAACAAGAAGTCGTTTTCACAAGTAGCCTCAATCATGCACCATTGGATTGTAACCAGCCCCTCCCACAACCCAGGTCTTGAGAATTGCGGAGAGTTTGACCTTCAGTACAGCTAATCCTTGGTAAAACCCTGTCCTGCGTAGAGACAGGCGACAATCTACTGGTCAAATCCACGCCAAATCCCCTGCACCCTGAGGTAAGGCCCATTCCCCCACTATATTCGGCGCAAAATCAAAACCACCGCATTCTCTCAGCACTGCGGGGCCACCTGGAAGGTAAATAACCGCCCATTTCTCTCGTTATCCCCTTTATACTCCCGGACCTAGGGGCCGTGGTTACAATTGACTGGTGCATAACCTGGTTCATAATGCACGTTTAAGGAACTTATTTCAACATTAATTTTGGATATTCATTTTACTTCCTAAACGCCACAAGTCAACTGATTCACACCACATGTAAATATATTCTTCAACTGTAACTCCACAGTATTTAACACTGCACTTTTAAATAAAAATTAGTAAAATTACACAAATTATTATATATGCATGATTTTAATATGAGCATATATACTTTTGTCGTGCTTTTTATAGTCACTGAAACTGCACCGGCAAAACATAAGGCATCTGGCATATTGTTTGTGTCTAAAATGTTGATAAATATCATTGTGGGTACATATATTGAGATAAACAACACATCTGAACACATTTAATGTCTTTGATATACAAGAAAAGAAACAAGGTATGTAACTCAAACTTACCAGATTTCACAGTAGAGTCCATATATTTCAGTTTCTTAATCAACATACAAACAATCCATTTTAAAATGAGTAACATGAAAAGAGGAGCCAATGCCCATTAAAATGGTATGCGATATGTTGGTATAACTTAATTGTCTTTAGACAAACAAGCCAAATCCAATGTCACATTCTCGTCTTTTTCTGTAGTCGGAACATGTACAGCAAATTACAATTCTCAATGTTTCTCCGTGTAAACAGGTCTACACACAGAAATATTTTAGAGATCTTATGCTTTGGTATAAATATCACAAAATGACAAACGCACTGATTTTTATTAACAACAGTCTTCAAACTAAATCCACTTTAAAATTTCGTAAAGGCGGCCACTTTCCTTGCAATCGCTTAGATGATGATAATAAGCAAGTTTCAAGTTTTATTTTCATCATCACATATAATATGCATGTGATATCACAAAACAATGAAACACATTTCAGTTAACATCATAAGCAAGAAGCGCCGGCTTCCGCCATCTTGGAAATTGTGCGCGATAATTTGTTGTTGTTGTGAAATTAGCAATAAGTTAAAAAAACACTAAATTTTATTTTCTATCGGAGATCAAAAAAACGGGCGGCGGAAAAAATGAAAATTAAGTTTAAGTAATATTTTTCTTATTTGGGTTTTGCAATATTTAGGTACGGCGCTCCCGTAAAACGAAAAATCAAAAAAAAATCTGGCCTAAGATATGAGTAAACCAAACAGGCGGGTCCGTGTAGATGCGTACGTGCGTGGGTGCGTCAGTGTTTGCGTAAGTGCGTCCGTTCGGCTTATTAACACTATAAGTTGAACATGCAAGGAGGATAACGAGTGTCAAGATTATAGTCTTAGCTTTATAATAATGAACATTTCTAGAAATAGCGAAGACTGATAATTATTTTGGTTTAACAAGAAATATATATCTCATCACATTAACATAATTATAAGACAAAAAGAAAATAGTAGCTCGATTAGATAAAAGGTCTTCATTATTTATCACGTACATAAGTGCTGAAATAAGTTTATTTATGCAAAGATCTTGAATAGCTTAAACATCATAGTCATATGATTCTTTTAAAAATGATAAATTACACTTTAATCAACAAGTTATTTATTACAGCAGTACAAGTAAGTCCAGTATAAATGCGTACAAAAAAACGCTATGGCGTATAAAAAAGGATAATTTCGAACAAAATATTACAAAAATGCTATTCAAAGTACATGCAAAATACAGATATAATTTGTTTAGTCTGTATAAGATTAAAACAACATCAATCTTATTTTGGTTACGATGTATGTGTAGTCTTAGGTGTCAATATATTTCCACCTTTTTTGTGGCGTCTCTTCTTGTGTTCTGGCTTTTAGTGACGTTAAAGCTTTACGATCACTTCTGATTTATCTCTTGCTAAAATCATTTTTCATATAACATTTAAGAAACATAGCAATAAGTCTTATAAAGAAATATGCAAAACATGTTTTGTGGCATACTTCTCACTAACTACATTCCCTGCTTTGGGAGGGTTTCTGCATGTTGCCTAAAAATACATCAAGGCAAAATCTGCATGTTTAGTAACGTAATAATACTGCCCTGTATCACAAATAAGTCTTATTTATTTCATTATATTTCATTATATTACTGACAATTTCTTATTTCAATATGAGATATTCATGAAAACACACACCTTCCCCACCATTATTTTGTTTTTGCTGCCCGACATTTTTTAAGGAACATTTTATGTGATTGCGCAAAACAACTTGAGCCAGCCAATTCTTTGAAGGTTTGTGTAATTTTCCGTCATAGACTTATGCTTTATGGCTGGTTGTTGGTACATTCATGTTTTCTGTTCTTTTTGATAATAGTCAGTGTTCTCTGTGACATCTTGTTAGGAAGAGGCAGTGCATTTTTTCTATAAATCATATAAATTTGACTTCCCAAACCTTTTCGGTCAGAAACGATCACAATCAATAATGAATTAACCAATATAAAATACTGCCATCTAACTGTTATGCTTTCATCAAACTTCAAATTATAAACAATGTGGAATATTTGAGTTATAAACGATTAAACCCAGCTGATTGTGAAAATGCCGATCACCAGACGGTAGGTGGAGTCGAGATAACAGGACTGACTAATCAACAACCGTATCCGCTAATGCGGTATGCATCTTCTTATAAAGAAATCTATGTAAACACCGTGAGAGGTATAAAGTCTTAACCGATAAATCAATATACAACCCCATAAAAATGCACTGAAGATAAGTATGAAAGTTATATTATGCAAGTTCACTTTTTATGCTTTATGGCATTCGAAATCATTTTTTTCTTTTGCTAATAAAAGTGAATTTGCTGTTATATGTATCTTTATAAATGTATATGTATTTTGAAATATAACTTGAACTTATTTGTTTTGCTTTTTCTTGTGAATAAAAGATATGGTTTCCCTATTCTTTGTCTAATACATTTGACTTAATCATTAACCTAATAATAATAATTTCAATGTATGAACGCTTCAAATATATGCTTATTTATTTGTATTGAAATGTTTCAAGCTTATTTAGATTGAACCCACTATAGGTGCTATAAAATGCTGTTTAAATAAAATAAAATTATATCGTCCGCATAACAATGTTTACATTTTCTAAAACGAAGTGGGTAACCAAATATAGCAGAGCGTACTCATAAGGGGTCGCTGTTTAATAATTACTTCCTATACGGACGTCAAAATCACACCAGGTGACAATATACTACTATTATGGCGTTTCCTCCATATTTTATCATACTAATAACAACCATCTTCTAACTAGTTTAAGAGGCATTTCTAGTTCTTCACATTTGCACAAATGCGATTGTTTCAACTGGTAAATGTTTAACCAATGCTTTGAGCGAATAAGCCAGGACACGGTGCCTTTGGGTGCCATTATTCGCTTATACCAAGTATTAGCCCTAGATGTCCCATACGTACCGGTACCCAGTCTTTAGGCGTCACACCACCCCATCTAGTAGTATTTACCCCCAACAAAAATCCACACCCTGGCTTATAAAGGAACACTCTGTGGTCCTTGACACTTAAAGTCATTTTGAGTAGACCTACCCGATCCTCCCTTATTGGTTCGGGTCCGGATGGTAAACTAAATGTCACCTACCTGCCTGTATCCAGTTTCCGGAAGTCACATTGCGCACTTATTATCCTCCCAGCCCAGAGTCCACATACTCGCGTATAATAGCAAATTCCGCGGTTCCTGACATTAAGACTCATTACTAGTCAACTTGACTCAAAGCTGGCCCTTATTGGCTTGTATCAGATGGTAGCCCTATATGGTCTTTGTGCGTCACATCACCTCCATCTAGTAGTTTCAATCTTAAAATTTGCATATATACCTTTTTCGCTTAATTATGTAAAGGATAAATTTACACCGTTGCCCATATCGCTATTTCTGAAAAAGGGTATAGGCGTAGACAAGTTTAGTATATTTATCTAATATTCACATGTTATTTAGCAATTCACCATTAATCAGTCTAAGTCATTTTTGTCTAACTGGCTCCTACGATGATATTATATGCTAATAACTTGGTTATACTTTTTATTTCGGCTTATCCAATCTAGTGATTGGCTTCTGGTTGTAGTTATTCTCTTTTTCATTTGTATCAGTTATCATCACTTGATCAAAATGGGGCCTATTGTTTCATGTGGCGCTTGTACCCCCTAAATCTTCAGCTCAGTTTGAGGTTTAAAGGTTTTTTCCTGAAATAATTAAGTTAAATCAATACAAAATGATAAATTCAGACGGTTGGCTTCCTTTTAGACAAAAAATTATGCTTGGGAAATAAAAGGTACAGGGGCTGCTGCCCAATTAAACTGCATGTTTAATTTAATTTAAAACAAAAAACAGAAACTTATTAAGTTATAAAATGTAATCGAATCAATTGCATGATTATTTAATTTCTGATACAAAAGTCAGCTTTAAAATTAAGCTATGCATGTAATTTTGAAAATCTTGTTGTTCAACTGTACGACTTGTTAGGGGGCATTTCTACATCTTAAATCAAGAAAAATCATTATAAATGAACTATATATGTATGTAAAATATAAAATATAATATGCATGCAAAACTTGATTTTGAACACATTGATTTTACGATTCGATTTGTGAACAAAGATCTGTGCACTTAATTAAAACAATACCCGATTAGTTTTAGCAATATTCTAATGCATTCAATTAGACCACTTTTTTTCTAATATAATAGTTAATCAATATAAATACAACATAATATTCTCGATTGTTATATCTAATATGCAATAACACCCTAATGATGGCTGACTTCACTTTAATTTGTAACGCTTACGTGTAAAACAGCTAGGCTGGAAACTCGAAGCAGGAAACTAACTGCTAAATGTATCAACTTATCTGTATTAGCATCTTAAGGAATGGGGGAAAATGGCGAAGTGTATGTTTATACAGTAGATATCAATAACAGTGTTTGTTTATCTACCTTTGAGAACGTGTCAAACCATTTGAGAACGAACCATACTTAATCAGCTTAAACAACCTAATCTCTTTACCCAAGTGATGATGCTATGCGTTAGAAATACCGTTATCAAACCTCTGATGAATGAGAATGAATACTAATCCAATGTCTAAATACATGACCAAAACAACTCCAAAAATCCTTTCGAATGCAGACAATTGATTTCCCCATCCGGATGAAAATATCATAGTATTTGAATAGGTTAATCACGAAATTCTTAAACATCAATTAAAATATAGAATTTTTAGCTATAAGTCCTTAAAACATTTAATTTTGTATTTGAACGATAGACATCAAATTATTAAGCTTGAAATGAATATTCACGAAGATTAATAAACTATGTAGTTCTCCATTCTAGGACTCATCATGTTTCTTATGCATGAATGTAAATAGCATTTCCTTTGAAATACAAAATATGATTATCCTGTATGCGGATGGTATAACAAGCAAGAATTTGAATGTTTGCAGAAAATAAACTTAAACAGATTGTCGGAGTGGAGCGATTGGGAAAAACAGTAACATGTGAATAAAATAAGGCTGCAAAACAGGTACAGACAATTATATCTATGAAAACACGACTCATTTAAAAATAGAATGGATTAATATAAATAAATAAATAAATAAATAAATAAATAAATAAATAAATAAATAAATAAATAAATAAATAAATAAATAAATAAATAAATAAATAAATAAATAAATAAATATACTTATTTACTTTTAAGCTGGGAAATATGAGGTCATATTGACCCAAAATAAATTATTGAACAAGACGATAGAATAGAGAATACTGATTTTGAGGTTAACAACAACTGTATATTATTTCACAAAAATAAGTTAATAGCTGTTTATCTACATGATAACGCATGACGTAGCATCACGTCATGATAACAGTATAGTCAATTGAGAATTCAACTGATATTAAACGCATTGTCAATCAGGTACGACAGTTGTATATTGATCAGAAAGAATAGCCTTTAATCATAGGTCAAATTAATCAATCTTAATACATGAATATTTATTGAGAAATGAAATACAAACTATAAGATCTTAGTGTGCAAATGTTTGCTATCTTTTTGCAATGGTAACTAAAATATATTTTGTCAAACTATCTTATATGTATTGCTATGTTCATTATTCGGGAACTAAGGGACACATTCAGAACAGCCGCTCGCACTAACACTCCAACCACATTCCCGCAAGGGACACTGAAGTAACTTTAGTGGTACAAGGGGGATGCCACTCAAGAGATATGTTCGTAATCACACGCCTCACTAACACTCCACTTCATCAAGTCACCAATACAATAACAAATACATGTACTTGTTCATGATCATTTCGGATTATGGTGGTGTTTTCAGTAAACATAAAAAATATGTTTATATAAGATTTGGGTACCTTATTGTTAGAAATGGTGTCAAATAAAAGACAATTACTATTATAATTTGAAATTAATATTTTAAAACAATCGCTTGAATAAACATTTTGGAAATAAACAAAATGATGCAAAACGCATTGAAATGCACGTGTGTGTGTGTTTTAATATGCAGCCGTTATGCAATGTATCACGTTAATAAATGTGTTTTCGTGTATAAATTTATTTTTTGTTTGTTTGCAAAAACTGTTTTTTAGCGTTTAAAAATACTAAATGTTAAGTCGAAAACACATGGAAAGAATAAGCAAATGAATCGGCTTCGGGTGTGAAAATAATACATTATAGTGAATAACAACTCAAGCGATGTAGGATATTTTTTATAATAATAAAAATGATAATAATAAGAAGAAGAAGAAGAAGAAGAAGAAGAAGAAGAAGAAGAAGAAGAAGAAGAAGAAGAAGAAGAAGAAGAAAAAGAAGAAGAAGAAGAAGAAAAAGAGCGATATTAATAATAATAATAATAACAATACTACTACTACTACTACTAATACTAATACTACTAATAATAATCCAACTGACTGGTTTTTGGGAAAGACATATTAATGCCCTGACCACGCTCTGTAATAAAAATCTTGCGTAAAACCTCAAAGCTGCAATGTACGTGATGTTAGCGGCCTATCGGCATGTCGGCCAAGTGGCGTGAAGTAAGCGGCCACCTAAAATTGCTTCCTAATTCAAAACATTATATATGCGCTTTCTTCTAACACAATAATTAATCTTATGTTCCTATTCACAAATCAATATCCTTAAGCGAATACCGGCATTTTCCCTAAATGGATTGGTGATCAAATTTGTTTTATACTCGCTTTAGAGTGTTGATTGTTCCGTAAACAAGTATTGTTTAAGAAGCAAACACATATAAATATGATTTGTGTTAATCTATGAATACATATGCTTTGATTAATCATTGTTTTCATAAAATGAAACGAATGTTCAATTGCATTGAAGTAGAGAAGTAGGACGCTAGGCCACCAACTTCACTCCGCAAGGCCGCTCGTTCCCAGATAATATTCAAGAGACCGGGATAATCCATTGAAGTACATTTTACTTCAATAACGTGGACTTCAAAAAAATTCAATTTTTCAAAAGGATGCAAAAATCACATATTTGTTTTTTTTGTGCTGATCTCAAACGCTCAGCAAACTTGATGGATGCAATTCATCGATGGCTGCAATAAAAGGCAGCTTCATGTACGTGAATTAAGCTGCATAGTGGCGTGAGGTAAGCGGCCAAGCGACGTAAATTAGCGGCCTTGCGTCCTAGCGGCGTGAAGTTGGCATCCTAAAGTCCTAAATTTGTTCTCTATCTCAAAGAAATTGTGCATGTGTTTAATTGGAAACTAATGATAAATCAATGTTTTATTCACAATTATAGTATAATTGCGGCCTTATATCATTTCTTATTCAAAACATTTTTATATTAGTTTTTTCTAAAACAATGCTGAAACCATTGGTTTTTTTATGCGAAATGCAATACTCTGGAGCGATTATTAACATTTGTTTCAAAAACTTGATCGAGCAATCCAGCGCCATAGCAGCGTAAATCTTGGGGCCTAACGGCCTGATGGCCTAGCGGTCTAAAATTCCGATACCACTCAATCCAGCAGCCTAAAAAATAAGGAAAAATGCTTATATGTTCGTAAGAACATTGACCTTTGAATAGAAACATCTAATTTATCATTGTTGAAAAGAACGCATATTAAAAGTTTTGAAATACGTCATGCTGTTAGGCCGCTAACTTCGCGTACATGGTTTTACGCAACATGTTCATTTCAGACCTTGGTCAGAGAAATAATATGTATTTTCCAGCCTACATTCAGTTGGATTTAATCTATTATTATTATTATCATCATATAATGATATTATTATTATTATTATTATTATTATTATTATTATTATTGTTGTTGTTGTTACCGTCATCATCATCCGATCATAGGCTCCCTACATTTCTTGATTTGCTTTCAGTCCGAGATGTAATTTTCTTTAAAAAGTAGATTCATTCGTTTACTATTTCCATATAATGTGCTTTTTTATAAAGTCTTAATTTATTTTCAAACTCTAAGACCTATTTAAAAAAAAAAAAAACAACAACAGAAAACGAATTTTAACGAATTTTGGAACTGTTATTTTAAATACTCACAATCCAAAACATATGTTAACATTAAACACTGTAAACACCACCATAGTGAAACAGATAATCCGATATGATCATGAAAACATACATGTATTTGTACTGAATTGGTCATTTGATGAGATGGAGTGTAAGCGAGGCGTTTGAAAACAGAAAGATCTTTTGAGTGTCACTCCATTCATTCAACTCAAGTGATCACTTGAGTGTCCCTAACGGGATAGTGGTTGGAGTGTGAGTGAGAGTGCATGTTCATTCGGCTCTAATTTTAAAGAAGATTTTTAAAATAAGACTAAAAAAGAACATGGAAACCACACAGGGCCAGTCTAGAGAGCAAAAAACCTTAATTTGAACAAACTGTGTAAAGCACCATTACACCATGCTCAAAAACTTTATTTCAAGGGTCTGCGACTTGCGGTTTCAGGAAATTTTCTTTATTTTCTTTTTTTACTTCAGACGCTATTTACTAAGGCCAAGGCATGCTTTGGCCAAAGGAATATTATTTGATTTTTGTTAGTTAACAGCAAAAATATGAGGCTACATACAACTTATCAAAATTCTTGTCCTTGTGATTGAGAGACATCTTGGGCAGGCCAATTTTTGGCAACAAAGCAATCATTTTATGTTGTTGTTAAATTGGCATTGAAAAAAAAATTTGACGCACGGAAGAGTGAACACCGCCTCCCGCACTCATCCACCAATACTTGCACGTGTCTTCTAGGGGAAGGCCTTGATCTTAGGTAAAACCAAACACACGTTCAAAAGCATGTCAATACGAATATCTTAGTGTTTGGTTTACAGCCATAGTCAGGCGCGTAGCTAGCCCTCTATTGATGAATGTGCTTGCACCCCCTTCGGAACATTTGTAAACCACGGTGCAATCTGGTTCATTCTGGTCGTTCTGAGGTGCTTTATTAAGTATTTTGAAATAAACATCAGGTAGTCAAGTATGCGTATTGCAACGTTGTCTGTTTTGTGTCAATATCATATGGATTCAGCCGAGTACTCGTATATCTATATTTATGCGCCTGATAGTCCATTTAACTCTGAATTTTACTAACCTGTGACGGATATCGACCGACACTTGTATCCGAGAACAAGGTGCTGGAAGACAAATATATGTGTATAACGGCCCAAATAGACCTGCAGTACTACTGTGAACATTGCAGTGTAATGGGGATTTGAACGTATGTACAAGGTAATATTATGATGCACACCAATTGCTTGGTCCGGGGTTGTAAGAATCCAATTCAAGCAGATAATAAGTGTCATCTTCAATGTTTCGATATACACTTTTGCAAAGAATGGTTGTTATTGGGTTGATTGTCAAAACAAGAAGTGCAAAATGCATTGTTTGCACAATATCACAGACGGCTAATTTTGTCACCACATTTTCACAGCCCATTCCTGAACGTAGTAGTCTGGGTCTGTTTCAGCATTGATTCAAACCCGCCACTACTAAATAAAGTTGAAACATGCGAGAAATTTGAATTAGCTCGTGAGACAAAGACATTCTGCAGGTCACAACTATAATGGGTTGTACCTGCTATAACCCCGTTATTGCACTTTCGACACTTATTCATCAGAATTTTATGAGGATGTGTGTACTGTTGCATTAAAAATCATAATTTGTTTATACTTTAAATGTTATATCTAATGTGCATGCCCTACTAAAACGGGCCAGTGTTTTTTAAGTGCCTATTTGACATGAACAATGATGACCTTAACCCTAAACTAAAAAAAAAACTTGAAAGTTATTTATACGGCCGCTTTTTAGAGTCATGATCGCGCCATGGATTTAATAAAAATAAATACCCTGTTAAATACATCTGATAAGTTCAATTCAAATTGACGAAAGTTGTGCATTGATATATTAACGCAATTGCATGTATTCAGAAAGTCTCTGACGTGTGGCTGAACCAGTGTTAAAATGACCATAGTGAAGAAAGTGAAATTTACTGATTAGTTAATTAAGATATTTCGCGCTAATTGTACAATATGTAAACAGTGAAGGCGTGTCACATTGGAACTGAAATATATGGATTTCAATACAACTTTTGAAGAAGCGCAACATTTGGATTTTTTTACTATTATTTTGGTCTTTGAAGATATTATTTTAGCAAACTTTTATACAATTATCTAAACGAAAAATAGCTCATTGTGATAAGCATACAGATAATTCCCTTTCGAATTCCCAAAACGCTTAAAAGGGTAAAATGGCACAAATTAAACCAAACAAAAAAATCGGCTGAACTTAATACTGTTTTAAGGGACTTAAGATGTATCGAGCAATTGGGGCCGGAGGTCTGTAAATGGTACATGATAAAGCTGACGTCACAGTAATCTTGGACCCTTTTTTATTATCGAAGATTTAATCGGCTGACAACGCGATCTGATTATTTTTGAAACTTATATATCGCCCATGTGGATTTTAGTCTTAGCAACAATAACTGTTTATTCGTCGTATTGTTTAAAATTCGAAAATCATATCACGAATAACGTTTGAAAAGTGAATTCTTCGACAGTGTATACTTTTGAAATTCTTTTTCGGGCGGATTCATCTTTCATAAAAACGTGGTTTGAAATATTCATTTCAATTTGAACATCATAACTATTGCATTGAAATTGTAAAAAATAAAATAAAAAAGTTCATTCAATAAGTTTTCATAGAAAACATTACCGATAAAAATAGGAAGATCAACCATAATTTATGTCCACTGCCTCATGGGTTTTAGACCTATTTGCGTCGAAATGAGAAATCCTGAGATGAATTGTGCGGCTTCTGCAGTCTGCTCAAAACTACATGTAATCATAACGAATGAGATTTCGGCGCATCACCTTCTGCTCTTAAGAAATGTTTTGATCAGTCCCATTGAAGTACCACAAAGGTTTAAAACAAGCTTTACACTGAAGAGCTGGCCGGAAGGATAAGTATTGAAAATGTATCTGTTCACAAACTTTGACATTGACTCATAGATGTGAGTGCGAGGTTGGTGCCACACACTTGAAAGTGACGATAATACAAATGGGGGCAATTACCATAAAAATATAAAAATGAGTCATTATCACCATGCGGTTGTGCGGCATAGTTGTTTCGCAAGAGACCCTGCTTCGAATCCTAATCCCGAGTGGAACTATTGCTTATCTAGGAAACATAGTATACTGGATATTTAATATTGGCACTGTTTAGGGGCCATTTTGAGTTTTCGGTTTCTGACTTATATTGTCTGAAGGTTGCAACTAAGTTAATCTTATCACTTTCAGCTGTTAAATAAAGCTTAAAAAGGTCATTGCTTGGGTTCGCGTCTAAGTCCTCACACTAAGTGACCGATATTCTATAATGTAATAATTAAGAAAACCCAAATTATTTTTCTTATAAAGATTACAGATAGCTGAGAACCTAAATGTTGAGAAAATGCATATATCAAGGTTATGAAAAAAATATCATTATATCGGTATAGAAGCTAGAAGCACATACTTGTGCAATGCACAAACCCCCCTTGACCTGCAATCACGCCCACTGCTTTATTTTAAGAGATTCTATCGACATTTCAAGATATTTATGGTGTTTTTCACATTTCAATTTAAAAGTTAACTACTGTGTATTCCAAAGTAATAAAACATGACTTGCATGCACATATATCCTTATATACTCGGTTTTAAAGTCATGCTACAACACATTTAATTGTCAACATTTAAAAACAAGTATCTCTAAGACACAAGTATTATGCTATTCTTGAAAATGTTAACTCTTACTTACGCTTATATAAAGGCAATTAAGTATCCATGAGTTATTTACAGCGACTAAAACATACATGATATGAGTAAAGGGTCTGGCATTTACAGACTATTCATTTGCATATGGTAGACATATTTCATGCATTACTTGTGAAGTGGTAATGCAAACAACACAATGGAACAACTCAATGAAGTCCGAATTCCTCGGTTTAAGTGTCAGCGGCCAGTCATTGTCAGACGGGATACTAGTGTTGTCTCTACGTCGTTCAGTTCAGGATTCAAGCGATTGACTGTTGAATGTTCGCAAAAATCATATTTTAGTATTCTTAGAATTGGACTTTCTTTGGACATTAAGCAAGAGAGGACTTCTGTGACATTTCATGTGTTTCAAATTTAGTTGAAGAGTTACTGGTCAAAAGATCTCGTTTAAAGATTCACTCTCACGCCCAAATTAGAGTAACCTCAATTGAAAGAAGTGTTTCAATTTATCAAAATTAAGAAATATAATTAAAATATATAATGAAGGACACCGTCTTTAATATGAAACAAAGGAACATAAAACGGTATTTCTTTTATGAGACAATACTTGATGACTATTATTATCTTAGGACCCACCAGTCATTTATGTTTTGTACGGTTTTAGCTACTGAATACATGTTTATAATCTTGTTATAAGTAAGAAATATTTTCCATAAATGCATAATTTCGCAGTTCGTTTCGCCGATAATAGTTAACACATATAATTACACGGAAACAGCCAATCATCTAATCATTCAATATTAACGCATCATTACGCGTTAAACATTAAAGTAACAGAATTAAACTTGTGTTTTACTTTTTTAAACCGTTTTTTTCTAAAGTAATATGCATATATGAACTGAACCTGTAAACCAATAAACAAGAAGTATAAATTGAAAATAAATAACCTATTACACTTGTTTTATTTCTAATGATTTCGGCAACATTTGTTGACAACGGAAATAGAAAAGGCTATTAATGGCCTGTATGATTTGAACACAATTTATGGAATGAATATCAGCAGCATGCACTCCTTACGCATTCCATAAAGAAAATATTTTACCTTTGATTAATGTTTATGTAGATCCAGACCAGTTAAGTAGCATTAAAAGATGACAGCTTTTGTATATATAAAATCACAGATTTCGTTGGCTTCAAGACAAACATATCAGTTTGCATGATAAAATAATACGTGCAGGTACATAAGTGTATATTTTTACTCTCAAATACAGATATTGTTAAATTAACCACCAAAACCTGTTTTAATATACTTGAATTCCGATTCAATGCTTTGTACAAGTAGTTAAGTGATAATCCTTTTAGATGTATCATAGTTTCTTAGCTTAAAAGAGTCATGTAAATAAGAGTAATTATCTTTTTTAGAATAGACTTAATTGTTTTTTATCCTTTATTAACAATGTCAAGATATGTTGTTGTATTTTTAGTCTCCTGTAATTCAATTTTATGAATGGATGTGCACTGAACTCTTAAATATTTGTAGTTTATGTTTTGTCATGTTGTGTACATATGATACATGAATAAACTATAAAACTGCAGTGAAAATCATTTATTATAGCACATTATAAAAAAATATCAGATAACTGTTGTGAGTCACAATTGTTCAATTACTAACTAAGATATAATATGTGCTTTATTTAGCTTGCAACTCCGAGCATATTCATTTTATCTGAAGTATTATATCCGAACGTATTTGTAAGTATATGTACCTTAAATGGTTTTGAAATGAACTGTTCCCATTTATATAAGTATATAAATATAGAACACGGTTTTCTGTAATATAGAGACGAAGCACATGCGACCATATTTGCCATTCGTTATTCGCAAATAGTTGCATCAGGTCCGTCACCCTTGGTAGTGACTGTAGGCCAAATTGAAACTTCCTCGACGTTTGGTTCGAATGTCCAATTAAGCATTTTAAAATACAACTATTATAAATTATATATTAGCACTTTTGTCATTTGTGTTTATTAAATTTTCAATAAAATAACTAATACAACTAAAAAGAACATGCCGTTCTTATAGTCTGCAAAGCATTGAATATACATCAACCTTTGGGCGACACGAAAACACGGAACGTACGCTTATTGCGAAAATATTTTTTTGAGGGAATTTCGGAATCTTTAAAAATGAACACAATTTACTTTTCTGTTAAAAAATATTATGTTCTTTACATTTATGAATTCTTATCTCAAACATATACCTATGACAAGAAAATTATTGATAAAAATTTAAATGTATCCCAAAGGTTGTTTTCAAAATATACACACTTTTTAAAAATTCATGATTTTTCCTTAAATGGTATTCCTGCTGATTAGTGCTTAATGACTGAACCTTTTTTAAAGCGTTCAAAATCGTTTGCAAAATTGTTTTATTATTTTAAAAAATAAATTGATAGAAAAAAACACAATTACTTTTGGGCGACACAACATATATCCTATGGGCGACACGAGTCTCCCAAAGGTTGCATCAAAGTTACCCAAAGGTTGGATTGGTCTAAATATATATATATATATATATATATATATATATATATATATTTATATATATTACAAAACAATGGCATTTAGATTTGCAAGTAAAGTAAATCGAACATTCGTTCCGCATAGCTGCATTTATCTTTTTAAATTTGTGCGACAGATTCTGAAATAAATAACTCTGTTATACAATATATGTGCATTTACATTATTTCTAAATAAAGAAATACAAAATAAAACGACATAAAAATGGATGCGTTAAAACTTTTGGTGGGTGTACAAAAAGTGTTTCTTTTTGTTTCTTTCGAGGTACTAATAATGCATTTATTTGTCATAGGAATACTGTGAAGGTCTCGATGCTACCCTAGTCCACATTAACACGACGGACGAAAACCTATTTCTGAAGACTGAGTTGATGCAGAAACCGAACCGTAAGAATCGATTGTTGTTTGCAAATGTATACATACAGGGCGGTACACGGTAAAATGAGTCTACGGTGGTTTAACGGGGCCAATTTTGCGAAAAGGGGACCTTGTTTTTGGCAATATCTACCCAGTACGTAGTATTTATATAAAAAACTACAGAACAAGTCCAGTAGAAGATTAGATTTAAACCTCGTCCAATGGCACCCATAGTTTCTATAAACGATGTCACCGTTTCAGCTTTGTCAGATTTAAGGCTTCTAGCTGTTTATTGTTTCGAATGTCGAAAAAGTCCAATCAAAATAGCTATTTAAAGACATCCTTTGGCGAACCGAATGTTGATAAATGTTGAAAGCAGAATTTAAGTATGTTCTTACTTAAACAGCAGAAGCCTCACTCTGAGTGTTACATCTCTAATAAACAATTGTTTACTGATATAAAAACATAAACATTCACTTCAATACATCCAATGTCGTATGTGAAAAAGGTACAATTTAGTCGGCATGAAAGCCTCCATGCAACACTGATGTATTAATCCTGATTTTCAAAACACAGGTCCAAGGCATTGGATCGGCATGACAGACGAGGCGGAAGAAGGAACCTGGACGTATCTGGATTGAGTAAATGTGTCATTCACTGAATGGGGCACATCCCAGCCAAACAACGGACGGGCGTCCAACTGTGGCGCTTTCTGGGCTAGTTTTGACTACATGTGGGTGGACGAATCTTGTACCAGATCGTTCAAAACAATCTGCGATGGTGGTGTAATTTTTACATGCTGAGTAAAGCTAAACGTGCATTTCTTAATATTAAATGCATTGAATAGTGAATAAATAAATGGACTATGGATACAATTGTTTAAGATGGAAATGTGTTGCAAAACATACAATAAATTGTACAGGAAATGTAAAGCACTGTATAAGCAAAGATAAGACGCAAGAACTCATTTCATGAATATTTTAAAATATTCATTTGTTTCATACAAGGGGAAGTAATGTCACCGATATTTTTTTTTTATTATTTTTTAAATAAATAGAATAGTTTTTACTTTTTTATGTAAGGTGAAGTATGACTTAGAAACACCTTTTAATGAGATTTGTTTATGATGACTTGGCTATGATGAGAAATCCACAGATGGTATGCGAATAGATTACTGAATTAATGCTTAAAACATTGGGCTAGAAATCAGTCCATCTTAAGAATAAAAAACGAAGTCTGGTTTTATAATGGTGGATCTCAATAAGTGTTGGTACTGTATCAATTGTATGTTTTTTTTTTTATTTAAATCAAAGTGCAATAACTCGAAGACTTGTAGAACAGAAAGCTAGTGTTTCATTGGTATAGCTATTTTGGTGCCTGTTTAGTCTGTTTATGGTATATGTATAAGTGAACCAGTTGTTTATACGTTTGAGTCTATTGTTCTTTGTCGTAGGTAAAGTCATTGCCATGTGCTAGTTAACAGTGTTTTTTTTTTCTTTTTGGCTTGTCCCTGTAGTTTTCATCATATTAATGCTATTAAATATAATTTTATTTCTAAACCCTCGTACAAAATGTCTACCTTTTTGTTAATTTGTGTGAAATCGGTTAAATAAACAAATCAAGGAAAGTTTAACATTCCAGTAGTTGCTTTAATTGAACTTAGTCGGAAGAGTTAAACACTAAAAACATAAATAGTTCACATATTACAATAGACAAAAAAAAACAGTATAGTCTGTACAATTAAATTCATCAGAAACAAATAATATGGTATTGCCCTATTTTGAAATGTGTCATGCTGCTAACAGTACGTTGTTTGTTCGGGATAAATACAAAACAGGTACGAGAAATATGTTCTATATATATTTAAATATAGGGTAGGAAAATAACAAACACGTTAAACATGGCTTTTTTCAACGTCCGGTCCCAAGGTGTTAGAGCAGGGGTCCGACTGCATGCATTTCGAGAACACGTGGGAAAATTTAAATGGTTCGTTAGCTTCATTTTATTTTCAAAGTCAAAGGTGTGATATGCTATTAATTTATATGAATGAACACCAATTAGCAAAAAAAAAAGAATATTTATATAAAAAAATCACCAAAAGCTTTCTCTATTTATTCATTACGTTATTTAAAAAATAACAAATCATAAATAGATATGTCATCGAATGACATAAACATAAACCTCGTGACTTAACACGACAATGGTCACCCACATATATAAACCTCGAGACTACAACATGACAATTATCACCCATTAAGATGAACCCGGGACTACAACATGACAATTATCACCCATTAAGATTAACCCGGGACTACAACATGACAATTATCACCAATTAAGAGATTAACCCAGGACTACAACATGACAATTATCACATATTAAGATTAACCCGGGACTACAACATGACAGTTATCACCCATTAAGATTAACCCGGGACTACAACATGACAGTTATCACCCATTAAGATTAACCCGGGACTACAACATGACAATTATTACCAATTAAGATTAACCCGGGACTACAACATAACAATTATCACCCATTAAGATTAACCCGGGACTACAACATGACAATTATCATCCATTAAGATTAACCCGGGACTACAACATGACTATTATCACCAATTAAGATTAACCCGGGACTACAACATGACAATTATCACCCATTAAGATTAACCCGGGACTACAACATGACAATTATCACCAATTAAGATTAACCCGGGACTACAACATGACAAGTATCAAGCATTAAGATTAACCCGGGACTAAAACATGACAATTATCACCAATTAAGATTAACCCGGGACTACAACATGACAAATATCACCAATTAAGATTAACCCGGGACTACAACATGACAATTATCACCCATTAAGATTAACCCGGGACTACAACATGACAATTATCACCCATTTAGATTCAGCCGGGACTACAACAAGACAATTATCACCCATTAAGATTAACCCGGGACTACTACATGACGAAAGTTTCACTCTATTATTAACCGCGTGCCTATTTCATTACGAAGGTCACCCGCACTAATACTTCGAGTCTATAACATGAAAACGGTCACCCACTAACATTACCTTCATGACTATAACATGACAAAGATCACCCACTAGAATTTATCTCGTGACTATAACTCGAATCTGTCACCAAGATTACTGCAATGGAACTGGAACACGAGTTAAGTGGAACACGCGTCTACTGTTGGCTTAAACTATTTAATACTTGTCATTTATAAATACTTAAAATCAATTGTCTCACATTATCAATCATTTTGTGGTTTTCTGTTCAGCGCAATGATTGCACACTCGCTTCTTACCTAGGCGACCTGGGTTCGATTCCAGGCCTGGGCACATGTAAATTTGGATTGTAGTCACCAAGCCGGAAAAGTGTGTTATCTCCAGGTACTTTGGTTTCCCCCACATCACAAGATCACACTCTCACGAAACATCGTGCAAACGAGAATGATAAATATATTGTTGTAGTTACTTATTTCACCTTTGCTGAAAAATAAATAAGTTTAAAATTTAACGTTTTTTGAACGTCGTTGACGATAACGTTAACGTTTATTTCCCCGGACTGCGTACTATATTTCGTGATGGTGTTGTGCAGTTGCAAGTTGCTTTCACAAAACAATATTGACCGGTTCACGTCACACACACACACATGTACATATACGCATGTACACTTGGCAGTAATGTCCCCTTAACTGAAATATTTGAAAGACGCAACCTATTTTTATTTACTATAAATAATTTGGTAAATGTTGTTGTTTTTACTTTAATTTTTTCAATGTTTTCTGAGTAAGGTGTTTAATTGAGTACTTGCAATTTCGTGTTTTTTTTTTATCACGCTTGTTTCAGTTTAGGTAAAATCTCATTAAAACAGTAAAAACATTTCAGAAGCTTTTGTGTTTGTTTTTAATTTTTGTTTCCAATAAAGCTGCATGTTTGTCTATTACGCCGTTAATTGATATTGAAGTAATAAATCCATTCAATTTCTATATGTTTATCATTAGTGTATATTTGTGATTTAAAACAATAAACGGTTTGCCATCCGGTAATTTGAATACTCTCGTGTCTCTTTCCAAATCTTACTATTAATATGATATTACAAGAATTGCCTTAAGTTGTAACAGACGTGAACGACTTAATAAACGAGTTGTATTTTACATGTATTAAATGAATTGAAAGGGTAATCGAGAGGGCTTATTGAATTATTTATGCATTGAAGGTTGCATTGGCTTGAAGTAATTTATCACTCAAACGCCTTATTAAATGATTAAGTCGAATTGTGAATGCATTGAGTGCATTCATAGGGTTCATTGAATTGGTTAATTGGCTATTTAATGCTTTGGAAGTAACGATCGATAAACATAAATGGAAAATAGTAAAACATACTCAGTCTTTCAGTTCAGCATTTTGACATCGGGCAAGAACTAAATTATAATATTCAGGAACCTTCCAAAGGTGAAATTATTGATACTAAATTAAAATCTAATTGCAAACCATCCTGTTTTATTCAAAATCTAACGTCTGATCAAGCGCATACAACTCGCTTGTATATAAAGATATAAATACTATTAGTTAAAGCATGAATATATACATATTGAATACACGTTTGATGGAATATTATTCCCTGCTTAGAAAAATACTTTAGAATCTTTGTGCTTGAACCCTGCATTTAAAGGGCGACAAATCGCGCAAAATACAGATTATTTCAAAATATAAGTAATTGTCAGAAAGTCATGCATTTGAAAGTATACTGTTTGAACTAAAATGCTTGATATATTTACAAGTAATGCTATAATTCTCAACTTTTTTCAGGCAACAAACTGATAATTTAATCTGACTATTCCTACAGTTGTACATCGATGTGTTTGTATTAATCTGAAGACCCAGCCGTGTTTTAAACAGTATTAGTGCATTACCGGTTAGGTTAGTTAAATGCCCGCTCAGTTATTATCTTAAAAGAAATATTTGAAACTGTATGATGATTTATTTCTTTCAGCTAGGACCATAGTCTGTGAAGTCCTCGATAATCCTTTAACAACATTATGCGGAATAGTTGGGGAAGCAAAAACATGTCCATCGACCACGAAGGCATCCGTATTACGCGTTCAGACAAAAAAGCATTTGTGGAAATTCCTTTACATATGATAAGGAGATACGGTCTAAAACGAGATTTATTATATTTATTCGAAGTTGGAAGCCACTTCTCGTTCGGAGAGAGATCTTCGAAGTCCGGGAAGGTATCTATATGTATAAGGTGTTGTTCACGCCAGGACGCAAAAATTGGCGAACTCATACATGGACATAGCTAGTGGAAAAACAAATAAGAGATTGACGGTGTACACGTGGACATAGCTAGTGGAAAAACAAATGAGAGATCGACGGTGTACACATGAACATAGCTAGTGGAAAAACAAATTAGAGATCCACGGTGTGCAAACGTGGATAATATATTAGATGCATGTGTGTGTATGTGTTTACCTGCATGGATGGTAGACAAAAATATGTAAAGTAATTTAGTAAAAAAGCAATGACGTCAATAAAAAAAACAATCAGTTACGATGCCAGTTTACGGCCCGCTTCAGAAGACATGTTTCAAGGTGTTGAGGTTTTTTCATATCTAAAATTCGATACATATAAAACATTCTTTGATCAAAGCAAAAAATGTTTATTTTTTAATGAACAGCTTCATTTTTTTAAACCCTAGATTCACTTACAATGTTCATACAAATGCTAAGAATTATACTTCCGGTAGCTTGATATATTAGTTGTGTGTAACCCTTTTCCAATTCCAATCTTGTTAGATGAAATGAAATAATATCTTAAATTTGGAAACGTAATGGCGTTGCTTAATTAATTCAGCAAATTTAAGAAATTATTTAAATAATATATTTGATAACTTCGAGCTTTGAAATACACCATTGTTGAATCAAATCAACGTTAATTACATGCCTGACAAAATCGAGTTTCTATTCACTAGCCAAACTTTACCTTAAGAATGCTCAGGTGTTTATCTGCCGGTATGTAATCATGATGTCTGTATTAAATCAAATGAATAAGTTATATTTTCAATGAGTTTCGTATTACATGAAAACTTACTCGATACCGTGAAAAGGTAAATGTTTAAAAGTACTCGTCTTACGAATACATTATCAATAGCCTACAATACTGATACACAAGAACATCGCGTTTGTAATATAAACTCGTAAGAGCATGAACGCAGATCAGTGAGACAATAATTTTCTAATATGATCTATTTCACTATTTCGATCAATTTAAGATTTAGTTAAAATGCATACCGCTTTTATAGATATGGAAAAGACAAGTACATCTTTCATATGTATAAAGGAGACGGTGCCTTATGTAAAAAAAGAAACTGAGTGCCACAAATGTAGGTATCAGGTATTAAAACAAAATAATAGAAGCCCAAAAAATAATTTGGTATACAATAATGTACCAAAAAACAAGGGTCACCCGGTGTGCTCAATTTAGCCCATGCATTTATTGAATATTTCAAGTCAACACTTAGATTAAGATTACCATGAGTATGTCGCTCGATAAGCTAACATGAAATTGAAAGATAGCATAATTCACCTTTTTAAATAAAAAAAATGTAGTGAAATATAAGACAATTCGAATCCGGAAAGGCACACGGTATTGATGGTTTTGCCACATAGTTCTTATAGTATGAATACGATCTTAAATAAATTTTATATATTACTAAAATTATTTTGTTTATCGTATTTCAAGGCATTCGTAGTATTAGTAAAATCCAGGGGGTCCAACGTAATTTGTTTTTGCGGAATCTTAAGTGAAAACTTCATTTCTGACTAGAACTGAAATACATGTGCAAATATTTACGTAGTTTAAAAAAATAAACCCATACTTTAGCATGGTGCTTAAAACCTCTAAGCGATTAAACCTTGCTTATTTTTTTAAATAAAACTTAGTTTTCCCTTAACATAATCAAGGCTAGGGAGTTCAGAACGTCACGTCATTTATGTAATTGGTGCCGATTTTCGTAAAATATTTGTGTACTTTAAATTCGATTTTTTATACCAAAAGTAATTTGTTATTTAATAAATTTAGGTTCCCTGTCAAGATTAATTCATATTCTCCATTATAAAGAAAAAAACACTAAAATTGAATTATTCGTTGATGAAGAATCGATCAAAATGCAACACTATCGATTTCGCTACTGCACCGCGACCTCGCTCGCCCGGTCACGATTTTTATCTCGCTGTTGAATACTAGTGTTATATAACCAATTTTCCGAAGGTGTTCTTCCCTGTTAATTCTTATTTTTGACCAATCAAATGAAAGGGAATATTCAGATCTCGATTTTGACAGTTGAACAAATCGAATGCGTAAACAAACAACGAAATGGTGTTTAATTGAAGGCGAAAACAGTGAGAAACAACAGGTAAGATATTAATAAACAAAAGTGTTCAATCAAATACCAACACTACATTATATTTCCAACAAAATATGAGGTTATTTCACTTTTTACGCTGTATTTTATACGTCGGAAAATTCATTTTCCAACCCCAGTCGGCAATGTTTTGATTACGTTTCACGTTGACGTTTACCCCACCCAAATGAATTCACGTTCCGTAATATTAAAAGCATGTGGTTGTATTTTTCAGGTCTGGCGATCGGTGTTTAAAAGGAATATGTCAGAAGATCAAACTAGTAAAATTGGATTATTAGGTATGGAATTTGGAAAACATTTATTTTATTGTCGTCAAAATGTTGAATTAATGACAAGTTGTTTCACTTTTCAACAATATAAGAATGTCTGAATGGTTTATTATGTAGACAGTGCTGCAATTCACAGTACTGTTCTCTGTCAACAAATGTTTTTGTTATTGCATGAAGTTGAATTCAAAATTGATGTTTTATCAATGTACACACCTGTTCGTACATTAAGAGGTATTGAAAGCTATATTTAGTTTCATTATCTTGTGCATGTTGTTTGTATTTTGATATAAGTACAGTTAACGAACTCGATGCTTTGTGGTTCGTGTATTTCTATTTCAGTTCCAGTGTGCATGTCGTTTTCAAGAGTTCCTGATGGTTTGATTTTAATTTTCTTATATGATTATACATCTGTCATCATAATGCATTTCTTGGATAAAATATAGCTAGTGGTATTTTTTTCAACTAAAATAAATCAGTGCATTCATTTATCAATTAAAAACCAATTAGAGTGTATATATATGAATTATTTTTAACCATGTGAATTTTTTGTTGTTGTACGGATATATGAAATCTTGTGCAACAAAACATCTTTATATCTCGATGAAATAAACATTTTTAATAAAGGGGCTTGCTCATGTTGTGGCAACAAAAATTAGTTCTCCCAGTAATGCATCTGAAAACATATTAAAATAAGTTTACTCTTTGGTACCGAAATTGCAGAATAAATAAAAAGTATAAACAGCCAATATGGTTTTAGTCGAGAGCGGACCCAGGCTGGTACAGTCAATTAATAGTAAGATAACGGATTATAACCACTCTGCCACAGATACTCATTAACAACTTGTGGGATATTTTAACCATAATGCAATATATTGAAAACATAACATGATAATGTCAATCAATCAATCACACTAGAGACATTCATGAGTCTTGTAGCTTGAAGAATAAGGATAAGTATACAACTTACCCTAGCGCCGGCGTCACACTTTGGTTTATGTTTTGAATGTAAGCACCTTTAAGTCATTATCTCAGTAAATACATCATTTATTGCATTGAAATTTGGATATGTATCCCCAACTATCTCACCTATTAAAGTAATGAAGTTAGATAACATTAACTTTTCAATTCTTACACTGAAAAGCGGCGGAATAGTTGAGCACGCTGTCTCTGTGTCAAACCATGAGCGATCCCCTTTAATAAGTGGGAAAAAATACACGGTACCACATTTGATGTTATTCTGTGAGTAATTGTGTTAAAGACTAAATTAGATTATAGGACAAGCTGCTCTCTCACAAATTGACAGTTATGACATTCTTTAATTTCTTCAGATTATTTTAAGTTGTCAAAAAGGTAAAGCTGTGATGTTCTCCTTGATGAGGCCTTTACAACATTTTTAAAGTGAGTCACGTGGGATCAAAAACTTGGTGAAAAGATCAAATCTTAGAAAAATATAGAGAACAAACTTAAGGCAATATATCTGGTCCAATATTTATAAAATCTTAAAACTTATTAATATAGATGGTTTAAATTCTACATACCAGGTCAAATATGAAGATGGTGAGCTTAGTTCTTACAATCTTTTGGTTGACTTTGAGAAAGGGGACGTTATTATTTTGTGACATTGTTCTAGTGCTATGGACATATAAACATGTCAACAAAACTGTTTTGTTTACTAAAGACAAAAAACTTTTTTGGGTTTGTCTTCTGTTACTGATCTTTAATACTGAAATGTATTACATGCAATCATTTGATGTGATTTAATGTTTACACACTGTATATATCATGTACGTTACATATAGAATTAGTAAGTTATCAAATATTACCAGTTTAACTTCAATAATAATAATTGATACATCTTAAAATGGAAATACTTTATAAACATTGAGTGGACGTATATAAAGTTAAAGCTTACAAAGACTTTTGAAACATACATAAGACATAAATGGAACAATGAACACCATCCATTTTCAACTATTGCCTGATAAAAACACCCACATTTGCAACAAAAATGTATTCTCTTTAACTATTATTCTCATATAAACCATTTATACCTATAAACTGAATACACAGTGATCAAATTATAATGTTTTGAACATCATAGTGCACATACAAAAGTTTATGTGTAAATATGTAATATATTGTATAATGCAGCGGCGGCCATTTTGTCCGCCATATTGGATATTTTGCATGTAATTATTTTTCCGTATGTCATAACATATCAGTAAATATAAACTTTCTTATTCGTATTTAGTTGTCACAATTGGTTTTTTTAATGAAAGTCCAATGTATGTTGCTATTTCCTTACCATCGACGGCCATTTTGTCCGCCATTTTGGATTTTTGAATTTATCAATTTTCTAAAATATTCTATACATCATAATCTTTCGGAATATGTATACTTTCCAATATCTCTGACTTGACACGGGCATTGCATTTTAATGAAATGCAAGATTTCACAAATAAACGGTGCCATTTTTATACAGTTGTCATATAGAGCTTGTAATTACAAAAATGTGCCATTTTTCAGGGACTTAAATGCTTATAACTTTGCTTCTACTGGGAATTTTTTCACCAAATTAAAAATTTTCGTGATTGTATAAATGCCCCTTTTCCAGTAGTACATGTTAAAACCATTTTAATAGTTTTTTTTCTTTTTTCACTGAAACCCTATTCAAGCATTTTAACATTACGACTAAGTAAATGGTTGGAACAATGCAACCCTATATGACAGAATAGAACATATTTTATTGCGTATTAAACAGTTCACACAATATACACAATGATATAAGTAAAACATAACCCTTGATATTTTACATATTGTATCTTATGACTTAATGGCGACCGTTTATAAATGTATGAATACCTGAACAACGGAAATATAATGAGCATCTGATCAAAACAGATATATATTGTTTAACTATGTTCCTAAAATGTCTTAAGGAAGTACAGAATGTTGTTAATTACCCTGTGTGAGTCAATATCATTTTCGATAGGTTATTCACAAACACCATCAAATCATAATCTAATTAAAAAAAGATGAATCGAAAACTGGTTTTAGAACAGGATATTCTCTTGTTGATAATGTGTTAACTTATTCTTAGTGCTTAGAATTGGTCAGAATGGTAGACTGTACGTGATATACGGCGATTTCCAAAAGGCTTTTGATTCCTTCGTGCATTATACAAATGTTAAATGAAGTAATCAGCGAATAAACGTGGCTTATCTTTTAAATTAAAATAATTGTATATAGAAATGTTCAATCAGTATTATATTACGACTAACTACATGTCCCGAACACTGCAACGCTATAGAACATTACAGAGCAGAACAAAGTTTATTTCATATTGAACAGTTCACACAGTATACACAATTATATAAGTAACATATAACCCTTGCGCTTTGACATATTGTATCTTTTGCATACATATATGACGATCGGTTATAAATGTATTTATACCTGAAAAAAGAAAAGATAATGAGCAGTTGATATCATTATAGATAGAAAGTGATTAACTATGTTCCTATAAAATGTCTTAAGCATGTACATACTGTTGTTAAACCACATGTGTGTGTGCATATTTTATTCCATAGGTAACTCACAAACAATGCCAAATTTTATTCTAATTAAATAGATGAGTCGCAAACTATTGCAGGATATTCTCTTGTTGATAATCTGTTAACTTCTCATAATGCTAAGATTTGGTCAAAATGGTAGATTGTATTCCTTCGTGCATTTTACAAATTTAAAAATATAGTATACAAAGACATAAAGATAGAACTATGCGTTATTGTCTCTAACAAAAATGAATTAGTTTTGTAGTTTTCAGGAAAGGTGATATCTTCAATGATTTTAAAACTGTTTTTTGATAGAACCACTGTAAGAATGATGCCTTATCTAACTAGATTGACACAGCTCAATATAATTTGGTGTCATTCCCACTTAGGTTAAATGTTCTTCTGGCCTCTCAGGCTGAAATATGCATTTTGAAATAAAACACTAAATGAATTTATTAAAATAATCAAAATGCTGGTTTTACCAATGCATTGACCAATGAAATAAATATATATTATGCCACTTACGAATAACACATGGCTGTATAATTATATACAAATTACAATTGTAACCATCTCTGTAAAAGAGAGGGCTATTCTCTTATTTGCGTCATGAAAATGAAACGTTTGTTCTGTGGAATATACACAATCGGACCAAAGGCGGTGAAAAGAGCGCCCAGAGGCGTTTACATATATGCTTAATATCTTCTACGAAAACTTCATATATGCATTTGTAATATGTGTTCACATGGTTGACATTTGATATGTTTCATGATTCATATTTCAAGTTTGAATTTATTTTGCATGGAATGTTCTTCGAATAATAATACAACATACAAATACAAAAGATCTAAATACATCAGTTGTCTTTTCTATAAATTACTTCACAATTACTCTTTATCATTTTGATTTATACATTTTAAATCATACATTTTAAATCATACCTGGTATGTATCGTCTTCACATCGGATATCAAAATTAACAAATATCTATCATTTCAGTCCTCTCTTCGAATCTCTAAATGTCGACAAGTTATGATAACAAATGTGTGGCTAGAACATCGAATGCTTGCTATGATAATTCTACGCACCTTGTACACATATACGCTCACTCTGCCCATTCTTTATTAGTAAGATTTAGTTCATGTCATTTAACTGTTACTTAGACACAATTCGACACAATTGGTTGTTTTACGATTAAGATGATCACTCCATGTATTCATTTGGCAACAACACAATTCCTTAAAACAATGTTTTTGTTTGTTAATTTACAAAACGATGACAGATATTTCAACATAAAACATACACAATATGCTAAAAACAACCACTGGTTTTGCCAAAGCATTTAATGTTTCAAAACTTTGAACTGATAAGTTCATTTGCAGACAATAATGTATCACATGGCCATAATTCATGCTTAACCATGCACGCAAATTTTTCATTAGTATTTCCTTCTATTCAATCATATAGAGTGTCTGCATTATATTAAGACAATGTTTTCCCATGAATGGTTACTTTTCCGCTGGTATGAGATAATTATGTTGACTGAAATGTCAATTTGGCGTATTCCTTTACGGCAATATAACAACTTAAACCACTAATACCTGGTCGGTTTTGCATTATTTGGTTTCATAACAGTCATAGCTTTAAATAACTCTCGAAATAATTGAAAGAAGGAAAATCAAATTGAAACTTGTTACCCGACGACGCCATTGGGGTGGTACAAATAAGTGGTCTTTTCGGTTCAAAATGGCATTATAATCATGCTTTGTTTAACTGAGTGGTCAACGGGTTACTAAGAATATTTCCAAACAGTTAGTTATACACTTGGCACATTAACAATATTGAAACTGTAGTGCAATCAAGTTTGGTATGTCCTCTCCTTAAAATAAACATGTGTCATGGTTAAGTAGACAATTACTGCATACAACGTATATTATTTCCATTAGACCTGGAATTTATCAATCCTAAATTATACTATTATATCGTGTACATTAACTGCCTTTTTTATTAATAATTCTACCATTTCTTTTTAATAACGGCATATTCTGGTTGCTTATGTCTTGTAGCTGTATTCCTTATATGTTTTACTGCACCGGAAGTATCATAACCACTGTCGTCGTCTGTTTTAGGCATTCCGTAAACTTCACCTGTGCAAGAGCTCTTCAGTTCTGGCTTGTTCAAATGGTTATAAGTGTCACTGTCATCATCATAATCTTTATCGCGTCTGCCGTCGATAACGTTATTCGATATATCGTATTCATTTTCAGGATGTCTGTCGTTCTTGGTCGGCCTCCCATTGAGATAAATGTGATCGTACTCACTAGTTTGATGTAAAGTTACCTTGTTGTAGTCATTATTGAGCTTAGTCAGTCCAGACTTAGCTGGCGCTTTTTTGCCTTCGATTGTGTCGTAGTTGTTATCAGAGTCTTTCTGTGACGTGTTCGTCAAATCGTCATGGCCAACATCGGATATATCTTGTTCTGCATAATGATCGGTCTCCTCTTTGTGTGTTACATCAAATGTTTTCTCAAGCACAAAGTAAGAATGTTTCGAGGCCGTTAAGTCATGCATTGTGTTTGTAGATTCACATTTCGATGTTGATACGAATGATACTTCTGTCGCAGTGTCTCCAGTATTGTTGCTTTTGTCATCATTATGTTTGCATAACATTGGTAAAAGTCCCCAGCAAAGTCAAATATAAGCAGCATTTATTTATTATTTAGATGGTAAATATCAGTCGGAAACATTTATTTAAACGATATTATCGGCCTTTGCTTGACCACTGACAACTTCAACTATTATAACAAACGGTCACGATGGCCGCCGCGTATACCAAGTATAAGAGCGAAATACTTTTTTTTCTTTATGACAGGCATTACACAAACACGCTTTGAACTATGCATTTCGTCATGTTTTAAACTTTCCTTTTCCATAACAACCGCGCCATAACCTTGATCTACTAGTGCTGCATTTAGACAATTGCGAGTGTAGTGAACAATGCCTAACCAATTTTTTTAATAAGCAACATGGTAATGGCATGCCGCTTAAACTCTAATTTTTCCGGTATAGGATTTTTTATCTTCTAACATCAGTTTAATGGAAATACTGTTTTATGTGTCCGATTACTAATGCATTTAAACATTTATATAAAAACACCAAATACAGATACACTAACCTCCTTTTCAAGAACAGCAGCACAATAATCAAGACAACGAAAAGCAATGCCAGAGAAATGGACAAACCAGCAGCGAGACTTGCTGTTGATCCTGTAAAATAATTAAAGTATTAGGGTGTATATATTGTCACACTTATATGTGTATGTGAAACAAATCTTCCACAGTATATATTTGATGAAAAAAATTGTTTATTGCTTATAATTGTGACTTTTCTGTTCTTTTTAGGTAAAAGCATTACTCGATACATAGTAATAACTATTCTGAATGTAAAACACTATTTTTTTTTAATTTGATGCATACTATTTAATAATTCCTTTCATGCATTTTATTCAACACATTATTTTGAACAGTTTTCTTGATGCCCCGATTCATGCTTTCTCTTTTCAAATAGTGTGATGAAAAATGATAGTTTTCTTTAAAATTATATGACTTCAAAACAATGTGGTTGACCATAATTTATACCCTCTTGGTCCTTGCCTTCCGGTACGGGATACGATTTTGCCGTTGTAATTGCATTCACTGTTGGAGATGTATCTGATATTTCGACACTAGCGGTTGATGTAACAGCTGACGTTACACGCGATGTTGAATCTGGTACGGTTAATCAAAACCCAGGTTAATAACAACTTTCAAGTTTATATTCTGATATGTGTTGTATGAAAAAAACATAGCAACTTCGTCAGTTAAAATAACAAGTCACGAATATTGACTTACAATTGTATTTCAAACTATCCTTTAACTATATCAGCAATATTCTATAATTATATGCTTTCTAGTGGTTTTTAGAGATTGATCGGTGAAATAAAAAAAAATACTTCACTGTTTCAAACAGTGAAATAACAATTTGAGATTTCTCACTTTTTTGAAAATTTAGCCCGCACTCAATTCCATATCTAATGTCACTCGTGGCTACGCCACTTGTGAAATATCGCATGAAGAGCTCACTCGATGAAAAATGTCACGATCCTTCACTACAACAAACAATTATGCTCTATATATTATTTTCTTTACAGCAAATGTGAAGCAAAAATAAAGCACACTGAAAACACGGAGTTTTTATTCTTTCATCAAAGTTATGACGTCTTATTAACGTGTGAGGCGTTTTCAAACAAGGATAAAATCCCAGTATTTGTTCTATTTCAGAACGGTGTGAAAGCACATCGAATATATTATTTTTAAATCGTCAGACGTGCAAATGAAACAGGTAGAAGAGTTCATTAATTATGAACGTAGAAGCTTGTTTAAAAATAATCTGACTTTTATCAAAATCGTTCAGGAAACATGTCAGTAAGATCAAAAAGGCTTGCTTACATACACATTTACTGAAATTGTTAAATCAATTAATCTATTACTGGACGAGTTGCGGTAGATTCACAATAAGTTAACTAATTAACCTTTTGTATTTTGGACTGGTGTTGTGGTTGATTCCGAATAAGTTTGTTGTGTTTCTCTTGTCGTTTCAAAGGGTGTTACCGAAGTTACATCTAAAACGTATCAAAGAAATCATCAACTTGATATAAACGTTCATCAAATGTTTGCTCAATATTGAGATTGTTGAATAAAAACAAGTTTTATTATGTATGGCGAGACGCAATACATTTTATGCAGAGGAACCACATAGCATGAACGTAATGTACGTAATTAAGTTAACCTTTTGTAGTTTTAACTGGAGTTTTGGTGGCTTCGGAATACGTCGGCCGGGTCCCTAGCGTCGTTGTAGAGGGTGTTGTTGATGTGCCATCTGAAACAAATGATGCGTTGAATCTTTGCCTGGGTCTTAACGTGGATAAACTTAAGCTTAGTTACTAGGGTTGGTCTGTAATTTATATTGTGGCTTGCTTTCCATCTTTCTTGTAATCACATGTTAGGTTAGAAAGAAAGTTTTAACAATGTATCTGATAGTGTTTCTGGTATGTAACATTATTGAACAAACATAGGCAACGGCTACTAGTAATCAATCCTAGACTTATCGCTAATTGAATATTAATTTCTTTAATGTAACGTTAACAAAACTCGCTCATGTTTGGGCAAAAAGTTCGTATTCCCGGTATTGCATCTGAAAACATTATAACATATTATAACTGGTTCACTCTTTGAGGCCGAAATTGCAAAAAATTACACGTAGAATATAAAAAATGTTTGGTGTTAATTGGGACCGAAGCCGAAACGGACACATAAGAAAACTGACAACAAAACCACAAGGCTGGAAGGACTCATACACAAAGGTAAGAATTACTTAACATTTAAGCTGTGTGCTGAAAAACGTTATCAACGGTATTTAAAATCGTGGAGATCAATACAATATCTGAGCACATATAGACATTTGTAGAAGGGTTCCAGCTGTTAGTATTTTAGTTTTAACACTCCCTATAATCTGGCATACTTTATTTCGTTGTGCCAAATATAATGAGAGAGTCCCTTTAATGGCACATGCATTTTTAACTGAAATTGAAATTTGGAGGATATTGAAATTAGATTAAACTAGATATAACAAGAATCCCACTTATCAAAATGTATACAATCTTGTTTATCACAGTTCAATTAAAACAATGTGCATATTAAAGTGCATAAATTCTGGATTTGATTGCCTATAAAGCCTTTTTTGTAATTATATAACAGGAAGTAAAGATCTTCTCTATAATAAAGGATACACAGGCAAATGCATTCGGAGCTCCTCGGTCATTTTTATCGAAAACAACCTTTGAACGGTAGGGGAAAATGAGTTCCATGGGGTTATAAACTATTTTTTTATATGTGCACATAAAATTTTACTCGTCAAACATGTTTCCATTATTTCAAAAGCAACACAGTACAATCGACCAAGTGTATGTTAACGAGCTTAATCATACGTTTAATGATACAAACATGTACTGCTTGTGTCTTACGCATATTAAATCACATTTTTATAAAACATGTATGCAACAAAAGTACAAGAAAATAAAAATTGAATAAAATCGGCACTGTTAATTCGAAGACATCCATGTGGTTCGCCCATATGTATACATTGCATAAAGTTACGATATACATCAGCGATATTTATATATATTAAAGTAGCGAAACATTGGTCTAAGATCCCGTTTAAATACACAAGAATAAAGGCGAAATTGGTTTACAAAAGAACAACCTTACACTTAACCCAACATTTAGCAATTACAAATATGATTTATGCCACATTTATATTTACCTCCTGCGCACAAACTTTGTCTCGATTCACCTTCGTTAGCAAATCTGACGTTAAAGGTCTGGTTTATCCTCTTTACATATGCAAACATCACAGGTGTATTGGTGCTATTATCTGTAAGGAAATTGAAAAGTAAAGGTAACACGAAGGATGATCGAACTATCATATAAATTATTCTCAATAATTTGCACAAATACCTGTTTAAAAATATTTAAACGTTTCAATAGCCTTTCAATAAAATGTACATATACCAGAAACTATATCTCAGTTTAAACGCATTTTTAAGAAATGCAAAAAAAGTTTTAATTGTTCCACATTAAAGACACTAGGAGGAGGATTACGCACAGTCTCAAGCCAAAATCTATAAACAGACCCAGAAAAAAAACACTTTTATTAAATTACAAATTACCTTTATTAAATTCGTTTAACCGTTAACAAATTTAGCAAATTGCATCATCAATACTCGAGTAAAAGAAAAGTTACAATGAAAAACAGACTTAAAATATTGCTGCTTGAATCTGAACTCAGACATGAATCGGTCGTAATCATTACCCATGAACTGTTTGTGGTGCTCTTTGCCCAACGTTACTTCAACTATATATAACCGAACGATTTGCAAAAACAACTTAAATGCAATAACAATCGTGAGGTAATACTAAACAAAACAATGTTAAAGTGTCCATAACATTGCAATTGTACAACATTATAATAATATTTATCAAAAATAATAATTACATGGACATTATGTCGAAAGAGATTCATAACGCCGATATGACGATATAATAGCTCATGCACGTTCTCACTGTAAATAACATAACTCAGATTGCATTGATAATTAGAATAATGAACATACCTAACATGTTAATCGAAGATATAATTGATTCTTTTTTAATGATTCCTATCCAGTGGTCAAGTTCGTACTGTGCTGTAAACCGCGCATTTTTTATACTTTCAATCGTCGCTGGGAAGAGTTTTCTAACGAAGCAGTGATCAACAGCCATAGTCCATTCCTGATAAAAATTTTGTTTTGCGTGCGCCGTTTGGTTTTGATCTTTAAAAATAATGTCTTTCAATTGCTCGATATTTGGGTTACTAATGAGGAAAAGTAAAAGTAAAATCACACATAATGACAGTCTATGGATTTATGTTAGAGGAGGCGTTACTTAGGGGGCAGGAACTCTCCCCATTCTCCTGGTAATAAAACATATAGGCTTCCAATGATATTAAGGGGGATATACACTTCTCAAGGGGAACATAAGGTGGGAACTCGTGCTGGATACGCCCTACACCTAACCCTTCGCCTTGTATTGGACGAACGTATTTTTGTCTGAGACTAAAAAATGAGCACACCTCAGACAAAATCGCCCTACGTACAGCCCCTTAATGGCCCGCGTAGCAGTTTGGTCATATGAGACACATGCACGATGACTGCTTCCACCCACATATCTTTTAAAGACCGAATAAAATATATAGATAGTCAAACGGGTTCTTGCCATCTTACAATCAATGAAACTATTTGTATAAAATTGTTAAAAGTCCTTTAATGCATTACCACACTATTACAGGCGGATGTTCTCGTACGGACCTCAAACAGGTGACGTGTCTGTAAGTTCCTAGGCTCTAGACCATCAGCTACGCTTTCTCATATCACATAGTTATTTTAATGTTGCTACTCAGTCGTTGTTACGGTTTGAACAGGTTTGAGAAAGAAACAAATTGATTATTGTTTTTGGATCGTTTGTCAGTTTCGTAAACCTACGACAGTCGTTTACGTTAAGGTACACTTCATAAACATACAAAAGCTCATAATTGTGTAGCTTGCAACAGATCGACCGTTCGATTAACCGTATATTGACTCCAAATAACTCAGTTTGTTTTTGCTTTTAATGTTGTTGTTTTGTATTTAGGGAATGGGGTAGAGGTACTTGCGGAGGGGTAAACACTTGTTTGGATACGAAACTGTATAACATCAGGTCATGCCAAATTTCGTATATTTCATCTATTTAGTTCGTAAATTCATGCCTTCCAATTAAAAACCACAAAGCTAACAAAACGAAACAGCAGTCAGTAATTATGCATTCATAATGCATATCAAAGCAAAATTATGTAACCAGTTCAGTAGTATTTCCCCACTCATAGTTTGTTAAAAATGCATCAAAAAGTAAATAGTTTTTGGCTGCATTGTTTGTTTGAAACACATGTTTTATATAAAGAGTTAAATAAAAATATGCTTGTTTATTGACGCTTACAATATAAATAATAGGAAAGCGCCTTATGCAGCATAGCGAAAAAGTAAAACTAGTTACCTGAAAAGTTTTTGACGCTACATGATAAAATTGGAGACAAGGTTAAATAGCATGAACTCCAATAAAAATTATGTCCCGGTCCTCCAAATGCATAATTATACAATAGACAGTTTCTGTCTGTTTCCTGTGAATGGTTGCTTGGAGGAACTGAAATATTACGGTTAACATACCATGCACATACAAAGTACGCTAATGCTATTCTGACTTCGTGAAAAACTGTGAAATCAAACACTATTACCTATTTGTTAACAATTCATATACATACCCTCAAAATATCTGTCCCAGTAAAACCTCTGATGTAGACGTTTGTACTCGAGCATGTGTAATAAATTTAAAAAAAATACAATTGTATTTCACTGCTAAATATTTTAAACATGTTCTGGTAATGCTTCTGTGGAGATAGGTATCCCGTGTAGCTCAATCGGCAAAACTGTTTCGCTCGGACATTTGCATTTTCTAAACCTATTTTGCAATGTAAATATACGTAATGTAACCATTTCTAAAAACTATGTTTCTTTGTAACTTTTTACTTGTCTTCTAATAAGCCAACGTTATTAGTACCATTTTCCACCGTATATATTGAGAACATTGTTGTGTCGGTAGTGTCACCACAAGGATACTGATCCGCTTCTTCGCATCTCCTTCCACATGTTCCCGAATGTACATGACTATTACGGGCACATTTACATCTTAATCCCTGCAATAGATGAATTCAGTAAAATTATCCCATTGTGGTGATCCCAACATTTATTTATATAGGCATTTAATAACGGAATTCGAGGTTTATTTGTTTGTTTTAAATATTGTATATCTCTAGTGTTGTTTTGTGTCGATTGGCAGTGTGCCCTCAAACAGTGTATCAAGTAATTGTTTGGCTACAGGGTGACCTTGTATTGTTCCATGGATGTCTTGGATGGTATCACAATTGCATACATGGGCATTAAGCAACAGAAGTACAAAATAAGATACTGTGAATAAACAGTCGGCCACACTTCTAACCGACAGCTTGTATTTTCCGGACATTAAGTCAGATTACTGCTTTTAATTTTAAATTAAATTTGTATCGATTTGAAATCGTTAGTAAAAGAAGACATTCCTTAACGAAATAAAGAAAATAAATAACTAAATTAAAAGATAAGCACATTTATATTAAAATGTTTTACTTCGAGGCTAAATCCTGTAGTTTCATGGTCTTATCAAAGACAAGATAGTCAAGAGCTGTTCCGTTTCCTTGCAACGCCAGTTTAATTGTAAGAATTTCGACTGAATTCAAATTGAAATAACTTGTGTCAAGCTAATCAAAGTATAACATGTTTTTCCTTTTGACAAACATGCAAAGTGTCGTTTGACCCCACTTATGAATAGTGTTTTTTAAAATATTTGACTGAATAGAACATCCTCTCAACCATAATTCTAACTGTTTGTCACTTCAAATTCATTTTTTTTACGAAATGTATAGAGTAGGTCCAATCTGAACTTTGCATGGCTACACAAAGGGTGTAAATTACAGTCTTGCAACCGATACATAGAAAATGAGAAACTACCGGTGCAATAACTGCAGCCCAACCAAAATTCAGGCACAATGAACAATTTTTACAACTACCAAACTACCAAAAAAATCACTCAACGCTATAAGAAATCACATATTTAAAGGCTTTCAAAATGCTGCAGGACTGGAATTTCGACATTTTTGTAGAAGATTTCTCCATTGGTATCAATATTTGTTTACGTTATGTTCATATGTTTTAGAATTAACCTTTTTATCTTTAAAAGAATCAGTTCATTTTAATATATCCATTCTTTGGCTATTTAAGGTCTGATTATCTCATAACTTCAATATGATTTGTAAATATTTTCACTATAAAAACATTATGTTTGAGTTATAAGAATACATGTTCTGCGAGTAGAGGCATTTACGAAGTGAAATAAATGCCTCAGCATTGGTATTCATTCATATTTTTATGATATGTATTCATTGACAAAATAGTCGTATACTAAGAAATAACTATAATCCTTTAAATATTTGCATGTTTTATAAGAATATACTTAATACGAAGCATAGTGTTTTGTCCCTCATACTTCAATTTATCTTGGCGCTTCATTTGTAGAGCTGGTTAGAGGCCTTGCATGAAATAAGTATAGGTTGGGTTACGTTTAGTCACACATTAGTTGAAAAGATATACAGTCGAAACTCTCTTTGTCGAAGTCGTTGGAACCTCGTAAAATACTTTGAATTAATAAATATTTAATATAACCGGAATTCAAATCCTGTAAAACTAAACCAAAAAATCAGAACAATCGTCATAACCAGAACATTGATATAACAGAGTTCGACATGGCGAGTTTCGAAAAGTATTTTACTTAATGACTTTTGTGTTTGTAAACATGTCATGCATCTTATAAATTGGATATAATCCGATATCCATTTATAATGCTATGCTATGATTAGTTGTCTATGAATTACTCACCTCTGTTGAATTTCTTATTCCGAACGTTTGGCAACCTGTTGTACGTCTACATTCCCCAAGAGTTGAGACATAGTATTCGGCTCCACCATTTACTTGGTTACATCCTTCAAAACAAATATGTTTGCTTATGAAGTATAATATAGTGAAACATCACAAACAGCCGTGGAGAACAGTACATTTCATGAAAGATTTACAAGTAGAGTTTCCTTGGCCTAACTTTAGTAAAACGAGAATAAAACCGGCGGGGTTTCATATATTGAAATCAATATAATTAAAATATATTATTATGATACACCAACACAGTTTTTATTCGGAAATATTTGGACATGTTCTGGCATTTGCATCTGTTCTGCATAAGACAATTTCATATTCCAGTCACTCATAGCAAGATTATTTAAAAGTACATCGCCATTCGGGATGCACGACAATATCGCTCTTATTAACACATCGGACATTTCGATCACTTAATATTTAGGCCCTACTCCTTAAAAATTTTGGACCTACTTTATGAAGACTTTTCGGGACAATATTTTAAAGATGTTTGCTTTTAATGTTGCAGTAGCTGCTATGTATTAAATAAAATTGTGGGTTTTTTGTGACATGTTAATTACAATTATTGAATTAATTATTATTCGGGTTTTTTTTGCACACTGCTTAAGAGAAAAAAATGTAAAAATACTTAAATGCAAACAATCTAACCCACATTGCAGTTCATTTCATTGTTTTACCTATATGCTTATTTATACACTTCGTACATTTACTTACCAGCATAAGCATAACTTATCCATGTCTTGGTAAATCCGATCCAAATTCCATGTACTGGAACTTTAATATTGTTAAAAAATTCTAAACCATTTTCAACGATGCAAGAACCATCATCACCACTGCAGATTATATCTGGTTCTGCCAAAGTGCATGTAGACTCGTCCCATTTCGTTTCACTGTGTGAAACGAAATCTCCAAGACTTAAAAATAAAAAAGCAAATGCTGATATTGTTTAGAATTGGGAGTGTTTTATTTATTTTAAAACATTTATTAAAATATAACTAGGCATAGCACACTATTGTCCTATCGATCAAGTTTATATAAGATAAGAACATTTGCTAATCGATACATTTCAACCATAGCTTCAAACATGAACCTTCATGATCTGTGAGAGATAAAACCAAACGTTGTGCATACAATAAACCACTACAGAAACAAGCCAGTTAGTAAAAAAGTAAACCCTGTTTAAGAGCACAAGGCAAGGGTTCCAAATGACAGCGAACTAGAGACACAAACATATCAAGACCACATTCACAAAAACAAACACCACAAACAGAACACCCTCTCATCAACCTAGTTAAATAATTGGATAACCGCATTGGAACAGTCAGTGAAACACGAGTGCACAGGCACCCGAGTCTACTTGGGGCTTCAACTGGTTAACATGGCCAAAACCTCACACTTTTCTCGACAGGTATCAACTTATACTGAATAAAAGCAATATCAGTCTCATGAGAGCACGCATCAACTTGCAATTGATATTTCATTTAGTGTAATAAGGGAGGTTGCGAACGTTTACATGTAGGCTCGATAATACTCGCATATATTACATTTCTCGTGCTATCACAAATGCCGTTGTAAACCTGTACACTGTACACTGTATAGGATTATTTACAATGCCGAGGAAGTGTAAAATGAAAACAGATAAACTTTCACTCAATAAACGGACTGTGAGTTTGATTTTCGACTAGTTTTGTGCTTGTCTGTGTTAATCACACTGGGTGGGGATGTGGAGACTAATCCGGGACCGCCGCGTTACCAGAAGCAAAGAACTTTATCGTTTGCTGAACCAGCAGGTGTATGGTTGGCGTCAGCGTCTTCTCCACCGCCTTCTCAAGAAGCCACTAAGCGGGCGACCAGAGGAAGTAAAGATAGTGAAGTTATGGCTTTTCTCAGGGATATGAAAGCGGAAGTGAGCACGGACCTAGCCGCCATTAATTCGAAAGTGGACGACATACACAATTCTGTTAATATTCTAAAGGCTGAGAACGAATCTCTCAGGCAAGAAAATCTGGAAATTAAGCAAGAATTTGGTAAGCTTGTGTCAAAAGTTGATAGTCTCGAGGGGCATTCTCGTAGGAACAATCTGCGTTTTTATGGTATTCAAGGAAGGCTTGGCGAGAAATGGGAGGAGACCGAGTTGAAAGTAAGGCAATTTATTTCCGAGTTAGACCGCGTAAAAATAGAAAGGGCACATAGCGTGGGTAGTAGGAATTTAGACACATGCCCTATTATTGCTAAATTCTCACGCTATAAAGATCGCGAGACAATTATCAAAAATCAAAACAATTTTTGACAGGCAATCACAGTTTTCAGTGCGCGAGGATTTCACTGAACGTGTACAATTACATAGGCGAGAACTAGGTAAGAGATTAGTTGAGGCCAGAAGTAGGGACCAGTATGCTTCAATGCGCTACGACAAGCTTATCATTGATGACGGAGTTTATAAGTACGATGACCTGTCAAAGCAAGTCGTCAAGAGGATCGGTAGTACACGGCCGGGTCAAAGACCACGTGGTAGCGGACCACGTGGTAAAGTTAACAGACCACGTGACCACAACAATGACCAGTCAACGGGCCCATGTGACCATGACGTCAGCGATGCAGACCAATCGGGATCGGAAGGCGGATATAAAACCGAGGCAGTAGGCGGGACTGACTAGATCAAGGCCCCGTAAACATAAACACTATCACGTGGAATGTGTGCGGTTTAAGAAAGTTTACTGATGATAAACATTTTACAAGCTATTTGCAATCGTTTGACATTATTGGTCTCTTGGAAACGTGGAGTGGTTTTAGTAATGAATTTGAGAATTTGCTTGATAATTTTACATGTTTTGATTGTGTTAGATCAAAATCCTTAAATGCCTTGCGTAATAGTGGTGGAATAGCTGTTACATTAAGAATAATTTGTTGAAAAATGATTTTATTACGAGAATATGCCATGAATATACAGATTGCGTAGAATTCTATATCAACAGTACTATATTTCGTTCTATGCACGATAAAATATTATATGTTGCTTATGTCTCACCCGAGGGCTCGAACATTAATAGCAATAGAGATGAGAAAAATGGAATTAAATCTATTGATAATAATATTTCAATTTTACGAAATAAGTATCCCGGTTCATATTTTTATCTAGCTGGGGACTTTAATGCCCGCACGAACGAAATGTTAGATTACATTCCAGATGATAATCTGCAAAACATTTTTAATACTGATGTTGAACATAATTCAGACAATTTTGAGTTAACACGCAATAACAAAGATAAAATAGGATATAATAACTTTGGGAAATGTCTTATTGAGCAATGTTGTACTCATAACATACATATTTTAAATGGACGTATTTATGACGACATTGTTGGCAAATTTACATGTATAACATATAGTGGTGCAAGTGTTGTTGATTATCATATTATGTCTACTTAGCTTTTTTCTCATATATTAAGTTCTTTCAGTGTCACAATGCGCGATAAGTCGGATCATTTACCAGTTTGTTCTAAATTGTCATTCTTCTTAGATAGAATAGAGTATACTGATGAAAACTTAGCAGGACCACCAAACGACGATGGTTTTGTACGTGTAGAAAAGTTTAAATGGAAACTCGCATGTAAAGATGAATTTTTAACGTTATTTGCAAATAAATGTAATACGCTCGTCGCTCAAATCGCACTTGAAATTAATATAAATATAAATGACGCGGTTGAGAAAATACTTGGACTTTATCGGGATTCTGCTTAATATGATCCGCGTAAATAACCGTGATCCAACAAATCGCGATGTTATTTCAAAAAATCAACCCTGGTGGGATAGAGACTGTGCTTTAGCTAAACAATTAAAGTACGCTGCATTACGAGATTTTCAAAACTATATTTCACTGCGTAGACATTTCAAAATTACGTGTTTCACTAAAAGGCAATTGTACCAGCAAGCTAAAAGGAATGAGCTAGTATTATCTAGTTGTAATCCAAAATCCTTTTGGAAATTGTTATAAATGTTCCAACGTAATAGAAAACAAGAGCTTCTGCGCGTAGACCCTGTTACATGGCGGAACTATTTGCGAGGATTATTGTTTAATAAAGATCAACCAAACCTGAACGATATAGCTTTTGACACGAATAGATTTAATGAAGAATATGATTCCATTTTAAATTGTGATATAACTGACGGGGAGGTTATTGCAAGCATTTCAAAATTGAAAAAGGGGAAATCTCAGGGACCTGATGGATTTGGGGCTGAATTTTACCAAAGTACAAAACAAACCATAACTCCAGTGTTGCGTCAATTATTTAATAGGGTTTTAAATACGGGTGAATTTCCGGATATTTTGAGAGATAGTATTATTGTCCCAGTGCACAAGTCGGGCTCTAAAGAAGACCCATCAAATTACAGGGGTATTTCTCTTATGAACGTTATGTATAAAATATTTTCAAATATAATACATGACAGATTATGTACATGGTCGGAACAGTTTAACAAAATTGTTGAGGCACAAGCTGGATTTCGGACTGGTTATTCGACAACAGATAATATATTTACTTTGCAAAGTATGGTTCAGAAATATACCAGTAAGCCCGGGGGAGATTCTATGTATTATACGTCGATTTTAAAAAGGCGTTTGATGGATTGATACACCGTAACTTGTTCACCAGTTTGCATAAAATAGGAGTTCAGGGAAAGCTCTTCCGTACATTAACGTCTATGTATTCAAATCTACGCGGTTGTGTACGAGTTGGCGGCGGCACAGTTACGCAACCCTTTATTTGTAACGTTGGCACGCGACAAGGGGACGTAACCAGTACAATAATTTTTAATCTGTATATTAATGAGTTATCTTCCTTCCTACGATTAAATGGACATACTGGTATCTTTATTACTGAGCAAATCGCGGATATAATATGCATACTTTTTGCAGATGACGTTGCGAACTGCGCTGACACTGCCATTGAATTACAATTACAACTAAATTCTATTTCGGAATTCTGCGTAAATACTGGTATGACTGTTAATCAGAGGACAACAGAAATAATCGTGTTTAGAAATGGCGGGCCTCTGTGGCCATACGAGCATTGGTATTTTAATGGAACCCCGGTAAATGTTACATCGGTATACAAGTACATGGGACTCATATTCACGCCAAAATTATCCTGGACAAAGGCAAATCAAAATTAGCTGCGCAAGCCCGGAAGTCAATTTATGCTATAAAGGCCTACCAGAGGGCTTTTGGAAACTTTTTTCACACTGACTACTTTAAAATATTTGATTCAATGGTTAAGCCTATAATTATTTACGGTGCTGAAGTATATGGTACGGAAATATCTGATATTCTCTAACAGGTACAAATTCAATATTGTAAGGAATTCCTTGGGGTAAATAATTATGTTAACGATTGTGTTGCATTGGGGGAATGCGGGAGGTTTCCTCTATGTATTGATCATCATGTAAAATGTATTAAGTACTGGTGCAAACTGCTATACATGTCCAATGAACGATATCCAAGAAACTGCTATATAATGCTTAAACGACATGATGATATTGGAAGAAAAAAATGGGTTACATCTGTAAAGAATTTATTATTCAAATATGGTTTTGGCTTTGTTTGGCTAAGTCAGGAAGTTGGAAATGTTGGCGATTTTTTAATATCATTTAAGCAAAGGTTAGTTGATTGCAAAAGACAAAGCTGGTTCGAAAATGTGGGAGACTCAACACGATGTGACACATATAAGCATTTTAAAACTTTGTTAAATGAAGAAAAATATTTATGTATTAATCTACCATTTTATGTGAGAAAATCGTTCCGATGTTCTAGCCATAAATTGTTTATTGAGACTGGTCGACATTTGGGTATCGAAAGGGAAAATAGACTGTGTAGATTTTGCTTAATTAATTTTGATATCAGATGTGTAGAAGATAAATTTCATGTATTCTTTCAATGTAACAAGTTCAGGCAAGAAAGGCAATTTTATATCTATAAATGGTACACGGGTAGGCAAGACTTCCAAAACTTCATAAATCTTATGCAAAGTCTAAACGATGACCGAATAAAAAATATAGCATTCTTTGTTAATGTAATAATGAAACAAACAGATAAGGAAAAATGAATATCTTTAAGGAATCACAACTCTAAAGATCTTATGCTTTGTATTGTATGTGTTGTATTATGGGCCGGAGGCCTTTCTTTACAAAAATAAATTTGAATTTAAATTTGATTTGTACACATACCTGAATAATGCAGTATATCACATTCCTCGTGTTATTGCATCATCTATTCAGTTAAATGTCGCGCGTTTAGAATGGCTTAAAAGGCCACTTAACAAGAATAATATTTAATACATCACTTTAAATTGCTTTTTAATGCAATAATTCAATAAAAACTATAGTCTTCGTTTTTTGAGTTTTTTTAACACTTTCCTTTCCTTTTTACTGTTAATAAAAATGTATTGCACTTACCAGAACATACTTCGAGTCTTCATGACAAGCGTTTAATGGCACTAAATTCAACTATTATTTTTATACAATTTTCAATGTGCATCAAAATATAAATTGTATTTGTGTTATACACACCAAAACAACCAGAACTTTTACAGGATTTGTGTTTAAGAGTTTCTCAAACATTGATGCATACCACAGTGCTTAAACGCTGCATTCTTAAAAAAAATAATTTTACTGAGCAGTTCTAAATGTTGAATTCCTTAAAAACAAAACACATTAGCCCATATTTTTTCATCTGTGATTTCACTGCTATACGTATGACCAGCAGAAAACTCATTAGCACATTCTGAACTTCTGGGGCATGCCAAAACATTCCAATAGAAAACTTGACTTGGGGCACAAGGTTAGGGCATAAAACACAACCAACGAGAGACAAAACACGTCCGAGTACCACAAACAGGCTACCCATATATCATAACAGCCCTGGAGCTGTCAGTAAAACACGAGTTCACTGGAACCCGATTTCACTCAAGATTTCAAGGAGTTTACACCTCACACGTATCCGAACAAGTATTTACAATTACACAAATAACAATATATGCCTCATCAACTTGAAACGATGAAGAATGAGCAATTCTTATACATACTTATTGACCGGCTACAGATGCTTATTTTTGGCAAAAAATTGTTACTGCATGCACTCCTCCTGTTGCTAAATTTATACTTCAACCTTCATCTACTTATGATATCAGAAATTAGTTCCCATTTGTGACAATTCTCATAACAACATATCACAAAGCTGAAATTGGCCAGGTTAGAACTATCAATAAGCCGTGTGCATATATATCTTATACTTTGATTACACACACGCGGAAGATCCAAAAGTGCCTTGTTGAAGAAGAGATACTGCAGCAAAGGTCTTATTTTCTCCACATAAAAAAAGTTTGTTTTTCCTTATCTGGTCAATTTGACATATACACACTGATTTAAAATTTACTATATAGACGATTTCATATCTACAATATCTACACGTAGTGAAACTGAAGCGAGTAGAAAGTTCCCCTTCTTTCTTTATGAATCATTCTAAAACAAAAAAACAACATCATAGCTATCATGTGGAGTATCACTTACATTTTAAGTTGAATACATCAGGTAACCAAGCATATAGGGAATGCGTACTGTATTATTCAAATTTGAAAACCAGGCCACTTTTAAAGTCAGACTAATGTGTTTTCATAAACCGATAAACAGTGAACAACTGCGACTTCTTACCAAGTTTATAGTTAGGCAAGAAATGCGCTGCTTGATATTTTCAGTCACTTGTCAAGCAAAACATATGACTTTTCAAGACTGAAATGTATACTTTTATTTTGCCATTTTCAAACTATAACCGTGAAACTTACTGATGGAATGGAGTTCAAGGGCGTTCTCACATAAAATTATTGCATAAACTCACACTTTTGCAGGTACAATTAACTACGATCATCGAGCAAATGTCGAAGTGGGTTGGGTAAAAATGGATGTTGCTTCGCCCATAAATGCAAGTAATTAGCTCTTTTCTGCAGTATTAATTATCACTAATCAATAAATCGTCGGTTAGAATGTTATTTGTGACAAAATCGATATACGTCACTGATTGATATTAAAACAAAATAGAAAGTGAAAGCAAATTAATATGTGTAATAGCATTCAAAATACAGTTTTTGAGGTTACTAGCAAATTCTAAAAGTAATCAGCCATTTCTTTGATTAAACTGTGATCCAGATGGTATCATAATGCATCTGAAAAAAATAAAGAACTGAACAGTCTGTTTTCCTATTTCCTGATTGGCGTCATCAACAAGTCTGTAATGTTTCAATTTTGCGGATTTCGTTCACCTGCATTAGTCAAATTATTGGAATGTGAATGAACTAGAGAGGCATAACTATGCAACTTGTTAATGCCTCAAGCTCAGGCCAAACTCATATGTTAGTAACCTGTTGTATGCATGGTTCACAGGTAGTGCGGCTACAACCATAGTCCTCAATGTAAACATTATGAATGGTTTGGACATCCAAAGGGGAGATATTTTTCGCAGTTAGGCCTTATTATTTTGAGAAAGGAGCGCTATCCAGCCGCACTCCCAGATGGAGATGGGCATAAATTTGGAAATGCATGGAAACTAGTTATAACTTGCTTATGCTTTTGAACCATTTTTTATTCAGGGTTATGCATCTGAAAACATTCATGTTATAAGTGTTTACCCTTTCATACCGACATTGCAGAAATAATGTAGTAAAGTATAGAAAAACTAGTTGTAGTGGGGAGCGAACCCACGCCAGTATAGTCAAGAAAAGAAAGAAAGCTGACACCAAAACCGCATGCCATCAAGGACACTTCGTTTAACCTTAAGTGTTTTGTTGAATCGCGTTACCGATGTTATTCAAAATTATGGACATAAAAGACAATATTTGAGTATATATTAAGATTTGTTGGAGGGTCCAAGCCTTCTGTATCCTGGGTTTAACACTCCTCATGGATTGCCACACTATTTTTCCTACGGTTAACAAGAGTTCACCAAAGTAATTTGCACAACATCAGAATCGACATTAGTTGTGCAATGTTTTTTTTCGTACCCCACCATCATCAAATATGTTTTTTAAGATATTTACTAAATACAAACGGGACAAAAGTCAAACCGAAAGTTATAACTATATAACAGCTGGAAGAGCAATTTTCCGACAAACCGATGAATGTTTCAGGTGATGGAAGAAAGCTTATCTAATGATAAGCCTCGAATAAGATGAACCTTGGAAAACTTTGAGCCGTTTTCAAATTAATATTAGTCTAATCTACAGTCCTCAATGAAAAACAGCATTCTTCAAACTCGGCGATTGAACGAATAGAGTAACAATGGTGCGATTCTATGCTATTTGAGAAATGACTATTAACAAAGCTAATGTACAAAATCTAATTTTACTATTACCTAGAATTGTCGAAAAATGATTTAAAATGTGACAACCCAGCTTTTAAAGCAGGGTCGAAAAGAGAATGGAAAGACACAATGCCATTATGTGTTTCTGATACGTTTAATAATGCCGCTTTGGAGGAAAATATGCCCATAGTGTATTGCATGTATACAACAATTAGCCCTTTTAGAACCAGTAACAGCATTAAACATTGGTATGAAAGTTAGTGTAAAGCTTAGCGTTTTGATGTTATAATTTTTCAAAGCATGTATATATATAGCTGAAAGATCAATAAATGAATCTAGCGTTTATGAATTTAAGACAAAAAAGTGAACAATCAATATCCACTCTTTTCGTATCACAATGATCACATATATTCTTACTCGTCATTGTAAAAGAAATGTTCAGTATGTTTGTGTCTTTTCATATGTTCACAAGTTTTTTTTTGGGAAAAATAAAGACTTATAATTTAACGTATATTAAATCAAAATGTACTTTAGCCGAGATCGCCAAAAACCTCATTTGCCACTCGTGACTGCAATTTCTCGGTAAAACTAATTACCATCGTATATCGAACTTAAACAAATTTGATACTATTATAATTATTTGATAATGCAATGAAAACTACAGAAACAAGGTTGTATTATGCGCATGTATTGAGCCAGGTTTGAACAAAATATAAGAGTAATTTGAACATATATATATGCATCATTATGTTGAATTCTGAAACGTTATATCTTGTGACATTCTATAAATGTGTATATAAATAATATGGTTGAAATAAGCTAACAAATGGAACGAAATAATGATATATACTTAAAATGCAAGAGTTTTTTTTTACATTCATGTGTTTTGATAAAAGTGGCGATCTGCATCAATCTCTTGGATTGAAAGATAGTTGTCTGAACTCGTAGTCATGTTAAGTTTCTCATAAGTTTGAGCGTCCCTTGTGTCTTTAGTATTTCTGTGCATGCCATCACTTGTTGTGTTAACGTATTCAACACGTTGTTGATTGGCCACAGCAGTGGACACCTCTGCGGTAGTCTTTTCTATCACAGTGTTTTTAAAGCACGTCCTGAGCATGCCCCTGCAAAGTATCGTATTATACTGCTATAAATGCCTATTCAATCGAATGTAAGTAAGTGTATGTGAATATGTGTTCTATTGGGTATTCTAGTAGTTTACCATTCGAAAGAAAGTATGACCATTCTTAAATTATTTAATCTTGCACTGCTAATTTCTTCACCTGTAATGAAAATGTTTCACAACCTAAATGCCTTTCTTGTTCATTTTTCGTTCATGCAAACCGACAATTGTTCAACGGTTATTGACCATGTGCATATTAAAAGGCATCTTTATCTGGAACATCAGAATAAAACAAGAACAAAATACATTGCTTAAATATACTAATATACAAGATAGTTGGTTCTAAAACATATCTCAAAATGAGGTATTTTTCTCAGTGTACTTCATCAATTAATTTCACCTCAATACATACTAGTTATACGGATGTTTTACGAAAGATAGCCTTACTTTCTCCAAATCATAACTGCAAGTACTACAGCAACAAGATGTATGACAGCAATAGAAACACCGACAGCTATTAAAGTAGATGGCCCTGTAATTATAGAAATGATGGCGATTTATTTGCAAACATCGGACTAGTTTTTCATGTTCAAAGTAGCAACAAACTTATTTGTGGAAAGCAAAAAATATTTGTTCTATTCAGTGTTGATGGGAAAACACACCCAAAAACGATCGGATTTCATTTACACATAAATAATTCTTACTTTCGGATGTAATGATGTTTCAAATTAGTGGGGGGTCATGGAATGTTTTGTATTTACACTCATTCGTAAAGGACATATTGACAGAAACATCTTTAAACCTCTTTGACTGCACTTTCAATCAAACAGAACAAACGTTTTTGGTGACTTTTAAAGTAAACTGCAATACAAAATGTGTTTGAAAAGCAAGCTCATCTATATTGCTACAATAAAATGTGAATAAATTTCGAACTTGGTTATCTTGAATGCAACGACGTGGCTGAAATAGTTGAAAATGTATTTGCATTTTGCTTATTGACGTGTTCCAGTAGAGCAAAGTCATAGCGAATTTGTGTCGCAACGACGTTGAAGTGTTTTGTTAGTTCATCTTAAAGCGTTTGATACATTATATTTAACGCGGGCACATTCAAATGAATTTATGTTATGGATGGTCATGACGTATTACTATCCACGCAAGGCATATGTTAAATTGTGATGTATAATTGACTTTTAACATGGGATTAGACCAATTCTTTACAAATTCAATCTACAAGAAAACAAATAGAATATTCTAGGGAATACACATTGATTAGCTTAAAGACTGTCAAGAGTTTGTGGAAGGGCCTATGCCGTGTAGCAGTCGAGCCCCAATGACGGGTCGGTCGTAGGGTATTATGGACTGAGATGTCAAAAGCTCACTAACCGCATCGCGGTTGAAGCAATATTCACGAATATATATCCATTTACCCATAAACTAAGGGTCTCTCGTATTAACAACCCCTGATCAATCGCAACATGTCTCAAACCTAACTACAGTCCCAATAACAAACATTGATCGATCGTTCTATCGATGCCAATATCACCTTTCCTTAACATGCTGAATAATAAAGTGTGTATTATTTAAATAGGTGTTGTATGTTCTATGAATAATGGGGAACCAAATGTATTCCAGAATTTCTCAGTAACCTTTTGCACTCTCGACTTCTGTTGTGATTGATGTTGAAAACGTACTCAGCTGTGTCTCTGCCGATATTGAGGGTGTTGCCGATGTGTCATCTGAAATTTATCATACAAAACACAGCATGTAAACCATATACTACGTAAAAGCCTGACCTGGATATGTTTTTCATTATTTTCCCGAAAGTGGCATGTGATCAAAATATTCCGAAACTCGTCATATAATACACAATTGTATTACAATCGTCCAGGGAATGTAAAAGTAAGGCCACCGAGGCTCGCTGACATATCGCCTGAACTTGCCATAGTTTATTTTAAGACAAGATGCTGTATATACTCTATTGTTGGGAACCACAATAGATGAAAGTTCTTTAAAGTTTTAAATTTATAATTTAACAACCTTTTCTACTTTTGACTTGTGTTGTGGTTGACCTCAAATAACTTGATTCTGTTTCTCGTGTAGTAATCGTGGATATTCGAGATGTGCCACCTGAAAATTACCACAGAAAACACAACATTTGAACCATATGATGCGTAAAAGCCTGACCTTGATGTGTTTTATATTACTTTACCGGAAAAGGCATTGCTCAAAATTATTCGAAAATCGTTATATGATACACAATTTTATTGAGATCGTCCAGGGAATATGTGTGTTAGAACTCCAAGGCTCACTAACTTTTATATGTCCTGAACTTATAGTTTATTTTAGGAAAAGAGACTCTATTTGTTAAGGGACACAATATATGAGAGTTATTAAAAGTTTTAATTTAATAATTAAATAACCTTTAGAAATAGTGACTTGGGTTGTGGTTGATACCGAATAAGTTGGTTGTGATTCTCGTGTCGTTGTTGCGGGTAATTGTGATGTGCCATCTGAAAATTATCACATTAATACATAACGTTTTAAGCCTGTACTGCCTTTAAGCCTGTTCTGGGTTCGTGGGCCTTTACACAAATAATTTCCTACTGGTTTTTTTCCTGTATTTTTTATCAATTTGTTGCTAGTTTTATAATTAAAGGCACTATTGGTTAGGATAATTTAAATATATAGTATACATAACAAAGATATAAGCCTTTATATATATTATTTTCTCAATTAATAGCCGCAAATTCCCAAGTTAAAAAAGCGCCATATAATCGCTATGATGTTTTTATATGTGCACAAATCGTAGCTTTATTTAATCATTTAAGTCAAATGAATAAATATAAACGTGCATGAAAATGACAAACAATTGTAATTGTATCAACCTAATTAGTGCTTCTTTAAAGTCATAGCTCAGTGTTAAGTTTAGTACTTAGCAACGAATATTCAATTCATTGATCTTGAATTCTAGGACAGATCACTAGTAGCCGTTGTCTATGGACAATCATTACTGTTACAATGTTCGCATCATCCTATAGTGTGCGCCTTTAAAGTCACAGTTTTACAAGCCGGAGTTTAATGCCAACTAAAAGATAAACTTGGATGAAAGTCGATGTAGATCAAACATTTGATAGACACATAATATGGTAGATATATCTGGAGCATTCCAAACCATGATATGAAGCCAAAGAAAATTATCTATCATAGGAAATAAATAAAGGTGAAAACATGAAAATCCGCAACCAAAACGGAAACAAATTTGATACAATAAAAATTCGAATAATCATTGCAACTTTTTATGTAAAATCTCTATAACTTGTGGAGTTCATCAAGACATATCTTTCTTCATTCCTGTCTATACCAAAATAATGAAAACCACAGTGACAAGCACAGAAGCCAAAGATGTATTGAAAATCCTGTAAAAAAGCTGAAACATAAAGACCGGAAAAGCACAAAACAAGACAAATAATGATACAAGACAACGAACTTCACACAACTATCGAACTATCTTCATTGTTAATGATGTAATTACGATATGACAGTGAGAAAATGAATCACTTAGCATAAAAACTGGTTTACGAACGTTCAACCTGTAAATGACCGCGATGACCGCAACTGCATCATTTTCACAAGTTATACCTGCAATAGTTATATTTACCCCATGCCTATATAGACCTTTTCTCGACTCAACTTTATCAATGAATATACCGTAAAACTTCTTGTAACGGTCAGTGAAAATCATGAACTCACAGGCAATTTAAATGGATTTACGAAAGCTAGACCGCCATACACTCAAACATTTACTATTTGCAAATGTTCTTCATGCTAAACTAACCTTTACCTCCTGCGCACAAACTTTTTCTCGATTCACCTTCGTTAGCAAATCTGACGTTTAAGGTCTTGTTTATCTGCTCCACATATGCATACGTTACAGGTGAATTGGTCCTATTATCTGTAAGGAAATGAATCAGTAAAGATAGCACGAGGAATGGTCCAAACTAAACAGATTCAATTTTGATCATATATTTTTAAAAGTAATTAAATAGGTTGATATGTTTAATGTATCTGTAGAACAAATTAGTAGTCACGCGACATACAATTACGTCATAATACAGTCATTTATGACGTAATAATGTTCTCATCTTGTTCAGTGGCATTTATTATGATTGTATTATGTATATTATATGAGCTAATATTGAAGAGTGAACCTGTATGGGAGTATGGCATATGTGTTTAATTTTAATGTTTAAAGTTTATTAAAATTAAGAAACAACAATGTATGTATTGTTTGTCGTAGTGACGTATATTTACCAAAACATACGTTTCATTATCCATACGGAAACGATGTCTGCCTTTCAATGCATCTAAAGGAGTTATTTGAAACATTCATATTCGACCTTAAAATCATCAGAACTGTTTCTCTTACAATTTGTCCAACTTCACATTGCCATATATCGTTGATACGAAAATTCATGGCCCTTACTTCTAGCAGTGATGCAAAATGTATTAAAAACATTGGCATCTATAAATCTTCCAATTTACCTTTAAATTTGGTCTACATTAAATTGTTGGCTACCTGGCGTGTCCAAGATAGTTACCATTCTGTTTTTTTAAGTAAAAAGAGGTATTTTGTTTTTCCGATACATACAGGACAACTTTATTTATACAATTATTTACACGTGGGGAAATGAGCTCGTAAATTATATTAACATGTGGATATATAACATTCTACGTTATTTTGAATTCATTTTAGTGGTTTCCTATTTATTATTCGGGCCAAATGTTTAACTTTAGAAATATTTATATAACGGTTACAACTCTTTCACTGTGAAAAGTGTAACTCAACACATGATATTGTTCTTGTTTTAATTGATTCAATTTAATAGTACGTTGTTAAGTTATGGACTATTTTTTGAGTCAGTATTCGTACAAATTGTCTATAAAGCTTCGTATTGAAATATATCTATGCTCCATTCAATTCTTTTAGAGGCTACACACATATGATTAATTCAAGGGGCAGTGATACATTTGCTACATTATGCACAACCTCCGTGATTCAAGTTTTAATTTAATTCAATTTCAAGGTTTGCGCCAGACTTAATTTCAAGAATGAGAATTACTTCGTAAACACAAAGAGGGTCATGACTACAATTTTGTAGCCTACACATATTATAAACTCAAATAACATTGATAATTAAAATAATTTCATACCTAACATGGAAGACAAAGATGTTATTGATTCTGTTTTTATTATTCCTGTCCAGTAGTCCATGGCGTTCTGATATGTGAACTGCGCATTTATAATACTTTGTATTGTTGCAGGGAAGTGTTTTCCAACGAAGCAGTGTTCAACAGCCATAGCCCATTTTTAAGTTGTATATGCGTACGCAATTTGGTTTTGATCTAAAATATGATAGTGTATTTGAAAAACAATTTAAAATATGTAAGACTTATAACTGTTCTATATGGGTTACACATGAAGAAAGTGCCAGTATTTTTCCGTAGGTTCCTCAAGCTCTAGACCGTCATTTATCTTATATCACATAGTTATTATAATGATGTGCAATTGTTTGGCTACGAAACTGTTTAACATCAAGCCATGCCAAATTTGGTCTAATTCGTCCCGTTGGTAAAGTTGGGCCTTCCAATAAAAACATAAAAACCAACAAAAAGTAAAAAGACACTAGAAGTATGCAATCATAATGCTTGTAACAATAAAATTATATAGCATGTCAAGAAGTTTTTCAGTAATCAGAGCAATGCTTGCCTAGTATATAGCTTTTGGCCGAATTAATTTCAAAGCACATGTTTTATTTAAATTACCTCAAAGAAGTAAACAATTTTATGCTATAATTATTTTCATTTCTTCCAGCGTGGTAGATACATTTTGAAATTTGAATGCGACGCCTGCCATAGAATCAATGTGCGGAATAACGACAAAGCAAAACTATTTACCTAAATAGTTTGTGCCGCTGCATAATAGCGCTGGATAGGGGGTTAAATTGCATGAACTCCAATGGAAATCATGTCCTTGTCCACTATATCCATAATAGAACAGTAGACAGTTCTTTTTTTTGTCCTGTGAATTGCTACTAGGAGGAACTGAAAGATAACGGTTGATTTAGCAGGCATATACAAAGTACGTCAATACGGGTCTGACTTCGTTTAATTGATACACATGCATTCCGTAAATCATATTTTTATCATAAAGGTTGTAAACAGCCTTGTGAAATCAATATAAAAACGAAAGATCATGTTGTTTTTCACTGACACCTCTTTAAACTTTAGGCCTTATACGTATTTTTATTCCGTCTAGTTTATGTGTTTATTTTCATTCATTTTTTATGGTGTGGGGCAGTATCATTTGTAACCTTGTCGAAAAAAAGACATCCGTACTTTTCAAAAATATTTTGTCATGTCAATATCTGCTTTGTAACCATTTAATGAAATAACATATGGACTATGTTTCACTGTAATTTTGAACTTGAACTTAAAACAATAATAAAATAACGTTACTAGTACCATTTTCAACTGCATAAATTGAGAACATATTTGTGTCGAATATGTCACCACAAGGATATTGGTCCGCTTCTTCGCATTTCCTTCTACATGTCCCCGAATGTACATGTATGTTACTGGCACACTTACATCTTAGTCCCTGAAATAGTTCTTAATAAATGCAGTAAGGTTATGCCAAAGTGGTAATCCCAAGATTTATTTATTAAGCATTTAAAGGAATGTAAGGTATATATAGTTTAAATGTTGTATCTCTCTCTTGTAGTGTCGATTAGCATTCTGCCCTTACATAGTGTATTCACTAATTGTTTGGCTACTAGGTGAGCTTATATTGTTATTTTGATGTTTTCGATGATATATAGATACCATGCATGAGATTAAGCTACAGAAGTACAAAATTTTAGGTATTAAATAAACAGTCGGTCACAGTTTTAACCGAAAGCTTGTATTTGCCTAATATTAAGTCAGATTACTGCTTGTATTATTGTTTGTAAAAATGTATCAATATGAAATCGTTTAATCAACTAAAACATTCCTTAACGAAATTAAGAAAAGAAATCACTAAATAAATTAAAAAAGAAACACATTCATATTAGATTGTTTTCCTACAGGGCTGAATTTTGTAGTTTCATGGTCTTATTGAATACAGGAAAGTCAGGAGCTCTTCCGGTTTCGTGTAACGTCAGCCTAATTGTAGGAGGTTTGACTGAATTCAAATTGAAATCACTTGTATCAAGCTCACACAATTATCACGCTTTTTACCTTAAGACATACATTAAAACATTTGTTTGTTATTTGCAGATTAAGCCGAACTTGTAGATAGTATGGTTCTATTTTTCGACTGAACAAAACTTGCCTTCAACTATCATTCTGACGTTTTTGAAACTTCAAATTCATGTTTTGATAAACTGTATACAGATGACCTATTCCGAACTTTGCAAGGCTACATATGGTGTTATTAACAGTCTGGCATTCGATTGCAAAGACAATTAAAATTACAAAGACAAGTGCTGCAGCCTAAAGAAATTAAAGGCACAAAGAACAAACAAGCACCAACAATTCACACAACGCTTTTAGAAAACAAACATTATGTAGTACAACGCTTTCAAAACGTTGCGAGACTAGAATTTTGATTTCTTGGAGAAGCTGTCTTCCGTGGTATGAATATTCGTTTAAATTATATCCGTTTGTTTTAATATAGCGGTATGGTTTGAATATAAAAATAAAGAACGTTATGCTATGCTTAGTTGTTAGTGAATTACTCACCACTGTTGAATTTCTGATTCCGAACGTTTGGCAACCTGTTGTACGTCTACATTCCCCAAGAGTTGAAACAGAATATTCGACTCCAACAGTCACTTGATTACATCCTTCAAAACAAAAATGTTTGCTTATAGAATGTAAGATATTCAAACAGCCGTGAATAATAATACATTTCAGCAAAGCTTTAATATACAGAGCCTCCATGGACTAACTTTAACAAATCGAGAATCAGAACCAGCGTGGTTTCATCTGTTGATTTCAAAAAAATACATTTCATACACCAACACAGTTTTTATTGGGACATATTTTGTACACACATTTGCATCTGTTCTACAAATTTATATTTCAGTCTCTCCTAGCAAGATTTTACAAAAGTGCATCGTCATTCGGGATGCTAGACAATACGGCTTTTATTAAAACATCGGACATTTTGGTCCCTTAATGTTAAGGGACAAATATTAATATGTGTGTGTGTTTAGATATCTCCTTTGAGAGACTTTTCGGCACAATTGATGTTTGATATTGATGTTCCAGTATGTAAAAGTTGTATTTCAATTTTTCGTTGCACAATGTTTAAGAGGAATAATGGAAAAAAAATACTTCAATGCAAATATTTTTAACACGCATTCCAGTTCTATAGACGGACACATTATGGACTTATGGGAATCGAACGATAATCATGATATTTGTATTTCAATGGCTCAGGAAAATGTACAATACACGTCTCCTTAGTAATGTATATACACTATACAATGGGTCAGGGAAATGTACATTGAACGTCTGCTAAGTCATTTGTATACCATATTTAATGGGTCAGAGACATGTAAAATGAACGTCTGCTAAGGCATGTGTTATGTAAAATGAACGTCTGCTAAGTCGTGTTTATACAATATTTAATGGGCCAGGGACATATGAAATGAACTTCTTTTTCGCCATTTGTATACAAAATAGAATCGATCAAGGACATGAAAAATGAACTTCTGCTACGTTATGTGTATACACTATACAATGGGTCAAGGATAACAATTCAAGTCTGCTAAGTCATGTATAAACAATATACATTAAGTCAGGGATATGTACAATGAGATTCTGCTACGCTGTGTGTATGCAATAAACAATGGGCCAAGGATATGTACAATGCACGTCTGCTAAGTCATGTGTATACCTTATACAATGGGTCAGGGATATGTACATTCGCTTCTGCTACGGCATATGTATACAGTATGCAATGGGTCAGGGACATGTAAAATGTACGTCAGATATGTCATTTGTATACTCTATGCTTTTTCTCAAGTTGTCGACTGGTTTGTCACTTTTTTGCATATTTCGTGTTTGTTGTTTATTAATCCTTTCGAATAGTCATGTAGTCCATAGGCATCATATATAATAGTGTATGTTTTCACGTGCTTAATATACTCAACAAATATAAACAATGCCTTTCATCTTTAATGATAATAATTCAAATGCATCAATCGAAACACCCTTCAACGTGTTTGCAGGCATTGTTTTAATACTTAAAAACGAAACATTTTTTTTCACTATATCAATGAAATTATTTAAATTATTTTCAACGTTCAAAAACGTTTTGTTAAGAATAGCATACTTATAAAATCGGTCAAGCGGTTTGATGTCTTTATATGATTATTTATGCACGTACGTAGATTAACTTACCAATATAAGCATAACTTATCCACGTCTTGGTAAATCCGATCCAAATTCCATTGTCTGGAATGTGTATATTGTTAAGGAATTCCAAACCATTTTCAACAACGCAAGAGCCATCATTACTACACATAATATCTGGTTCTGCTAAAATACATGTAGACTGGTTCCATTTCGTTTCACTTTTTGAAACAAAAACACCCTGACCTGAAAATTAAAAAAAATAAACAAATGTTGATAAGAATATTGTATACAATTGAAATTTTTTGCTATTTATTTTAGAACAATTATTAAAAAGTATTTGCTCATCGATAAATTTCAACAATAGCTTAGAAAAAGAACCTTCATGGTCTGAGAGAGATGTAATCAAACATAGTGCATACACTGTTAACTACATGGACACGCCAGTTTGTAAAACACGTAAACCATGCTAATGGGCACACAGCAAGGATCACATATGACAGCGAACTAGAAACACAAACATACCAACACCACATGCACAGATACAAACACCACAATCAGACCACTCTGGATTAGCGCCTTGGAATGGTCAGTGAAACACGAGTTTACTGAAGCCCAAGTCTACTTTGGGCTTCAACTAGTTAACATGGCCATGACCTCACTATTGTCCTGACAGGTATCAATTAAAGCAATATCAGCCTCATCAGAGCACGCATCAACTTGACAATAATCTTTACATACAGAGTAATAAGGGAGGTTGCGAACGTGAACTGGTAGGCTCGTCAATACTCGCATATATTACATTTCTCGTGCTATCGCATTCTTGACCAGTACATTGTACACATCTTGATAATGTAGTACACAAAAGTAGCCCACAATTACATGAACCTGTACAAGTATTGTTTTTCGTATCCTCTCAATTAACTTTTTTAATTATGTATGCTGTAAATTCATTAATTGTTAGCTTTACATAATAATATAACTTAACTCAATATAGAAATCAAACTCGTCCTCCAAATGTACGAATTTAATTATTACTATAATTATTATATTTATAACTGGTTACACTGGTTACATGAATCTTATCTAGTTTACCAGTTAATATGTTACATTTTAGTGGAATTCCAAAACCATAACTAGATAACCAGTAACTGCTAGAAGCCAAAAGTGCATTTATAGATAAGTGGTAACACGAACCATATTTGGTTTACCAGTTATTATGTTGATTATTAAGTGAAATTTGCAAACCATAACTAGTTAGTGTTATATAGCTACGAATGGTAATTGGTGGCGGTTCTGGGCACTTTCAAGCCTGTTTCTAGTTTTATAATATGACTCTTAACAAAAAAGTATCGCGAAAATTAACTAGATACTAAGATAATTATGGCGTAAATGACGTGGTCAACACGAATCTAATCGCGACGCTATCAGGTTATCTTACGGGAGTAATATGGATAACTTTCAACCAGTTATACGAAAACGGAGCTTTCCTATAGTGAAACATGAACAAGTAACAACTGTAAACGAGTATAAGATAACGAGAATGCCAGTTATTTTGTGGTGGTGGTGATGATGATGATGATGATGATGATGATGATGATGATGATGATGATGATGATGATGATGATGATGATGATGATGATAATGATGATAATGATGATTTAAAATTTATGCCAATCGCGTTATGCATAATTTGAACATTTATGGTAGTGATAGTAATGACTCTTCCTGAATCGTTTAAAACATCTACAAAGCCTTTTTGTATATTTTACTTCATGTTTTATTCAATGTTACTCATTTGTAAATAAAAATACGAATTCATGAAAACACTTTCTTGTCTCACGTTCACCTTCACCGATTGTAATCTTCCGGTACTGTACTGTGGTTACTGGTAGTACTCGTTACTAAAACACAGGGCGTGTCATTCACGGCAAAACTAATTTTACTTTCCTTTCATCGATTATTCTTTTTAATTTCCCTAAAATGCTGTGCTTGTGTTTTTTGCCTACCACTTATTCTCCGACCATATTTATATCGTGATAGTTTTACTAATACTTTAAATACTTTCTATAGTAAATTGTAATACTATATATCGCAGCATGTGTATTATTGTCATTTAAACCCTTTTAAGAAATAAAATAAAATAAAATGTGTTCATTTCAGTGAAACATCGGAATATATTTCTCATTGTGAACACGGAAAGAAGGTATTTCACGAGTGATAATTAAAATGAACAGAAAAATATATTTGCGCCAAACGTGAAAAATGACGTTTGGCGCTCACTCAGTAGATATGTAACTGAATACTGAAACAAACGGTTAGTATCTATAGATTAGTTGTCGTTATATATTATATACAACCGAGACACCGTAATAAGTACCGGCATTCATCTGATCTGCTTCCTTTTTAACTTGTTTTCGACCAATTAAGCTTATTACGAAGCTCATGCTTAACATGTATGTCTATATTTACGTACGGATAATTCAGTTTAACGTATGTTATAATGAAATAGCACAATACCTTTTTTAGTTAATCCCAAACAATACAAAATGGTTACAATCACACAATTAAATTGATTCATTTTGAGTTATAATCATTCTTCCTCTAAACTATACTTGCATTCACGATGTTAAAAACCTGGTTAAGCGACTTCAGATAAAACAAAATATCAAGTAGCCCTGATCTATATAAACTTCCGTGTTTATTAATCCAATACTACACTAAACGTCCTATCGTTATCTTGGGTAACAATTTCAACCTTCATGTATGACTGTATGCATAAATTAAATTGTATTTACCAGTACCTTTGACCCTTATCGAAGGGAAATGTTTAGACTTTGAAAACCTGTCAAGCGTACAGGAAAGTAAATGGTGCTTTAATAATTCCACCACTGCATAAGAAGAAATATTACTCAATTGCTGCAACAAAATGCATATTTTAATATATTTACCGCATACATTTCCGTGAAAACTACAGAGTCGCAATGGAAGAAAAAAAAAATTTGTTAGATAAACAAAAAATTACCACAGAAAGAATAATTTCGATACGTAAACCAAATCCTTGGTTTGTCAATACTTTAACAATTATAAATCGAGCCAAAACATTCTGGTTAATTGGCAGAAAATCTCTTTGTTACTCATTGGTATTACTTTTGCGTAAAATGATACTTACTATTAAACTATATATTTTGGTCGAAACAATTATTTTTTTATTAACCATCCTCGTTATTATCTGTTGATGGTTTGGCGGTAGTTTGATTGTTGCCCAGTGTTGTTTAATATAAATGAAACAACACAGAGTCACCCAACATCCAAGAACACGGTCAACTAAGTTTAGATCTAGAAACGTTTTCTTTTTGTAATGATTAAAATATTGCCAAAGCATTCTGGTCTTCGTCCGCGTTTGTGTACACACATCAACAAATAAATAACAGCCAATACAAAACGGTTAAAGTTATAAACATAACACTAAGTGCGCAGATTTCCAGATAAATATGCATATTAAGCCCTTACATATGGTTTTCTATGGTTACCACTGCAGTACCTAGAGGAGCGTTGACATACTCTAACGGTGATCTCTTGTCCCCTATTTTTATTCCAATTCTATTTCAATTAATGTAAATTTCCTCTTTATTTAAGACCGTTTTATTGGTATTATAGAATCACTTGTATTGTCATTGATGATTTGGAAAGATAATTAAATATGGCTCATAAATAAGCTGAAATAAGTTGTATTGTTCGAATTTGCATGAGCATGCTTGAGGATTATTTGGTTTGTAAACAAAAAGTATTTGTAAAAGACATTTTTATATATGCGCAGGGGACAATTTATTACCTACTCGAGGTGTGTTAAGCACCACTTGTATATATTTCAAGTAGATATTTTATGAATGTAAGCTCACTCATATCCAATACTTATTTAAAGTGACATAAACTTACATTGAAGTGTGGTTTGTCAGAAAAGCGTGCCATTTTTTATGCAAGGTTACCGTCATTTCGGAAATGACGTTGTTAATATTGTGCCCCACCATGTGCGCGCTGACGTTCGATTTGGAATTGTTAGCAGGTAAATTTCAAAGCAGTAACAACATCAAAATTATATTTCACTGTTTGAAATATCATTTTTATGTCACTGATAAATATCTATAAATCACAGGCAAGTCTAACATGAAATTCAGCAATTGAATGACTTACTGATGTAACTAATACGTAGCTGTGTCTGACGCTTCAGCTTTTTTAAGACATTCTTGAAGACGGCAATACCGAAGCCATAACTGAACTAGGCCGAGAAGCAAATAAGACGCTGGAAAAGGGAAGTAAGAACTATTTATAAATATTTAGAGATATTAAGTGTCGAGGTAAAGGGAGGGAAGGGATAGTGTCTGAAGATGTAAGTGAAGACAACATAGGTCTTAGTGCAGTGTACACAAGACGATTTGATAAATCACCAGACTGGAAATATTGTGATATTGGTATAACCAGAATATACATCGCATACGTGTTGTGGCAATAGCATGGTTGAGGACTGGAAACATATGAAGGCGATGGTCAAAATATATGTCCGTTTTTTATCTTCGATAATATGATTTTAAATGTGCAGTAAACTTCCTAAACTGTCGGTTTTTCATTGTACATTAAGACTGGCTTGACACCTTGAGATATCTTACACTTATATACAGAGATGTTTAGATGAAATATCTCTTCAGTTAAATGTCGCCCGTCTAGACTTGCTGAACAGGCCATTTAACTAGAAGATTAATAAACATATCACTGAAAATGGTTCATTCTTATACATTGCACTTTTAATTCAATGCAATAATATAATAAAAACTACAGCTTTTGTTTTTAGGGCGACGTTTTTAACACTCCTTTCTTAATTAACTGTTTATGAAAATGTAGTGCACTGATCAGAAAATACATCCATTCTATAGAACAATCGTTTGATTGCACTGCACTTAACTAGTATTTTGACACCATTTTCAATATTCATCAAAATATCAATTGTACTTGTTTTCTACATACCAAATCAGACAGCAATATCAGAATTTTTACAGGATTTGTATTTAAGAGTTTCTCAAACATTGATGCATACCGCAGAGCTTAAACGCTGTATTCTTTAAAAATGAATTTCACAGAGCAGTTGAATTCCGTAAATACAAAACACATAAACCAATATTTAGAATCTGTGATTTCACTGCAATTCGTATGACCAGAAGGAAACCCAATAGCTCAATTTAAACTTCAGGGACATGCCAAAACATTCCAATAGAAAACTTGTCTTGAGGCACAAGGTAAGGACCTAACAGCACCTAACGAAAGACAAAACACGTCCAAGTACCACAAACAGGCTAAACATGCATCATAACAGCCATGGAGCGGTCATTGAAATATGAATTCACTGGAACCCAATTTAACTCGAGATTTGAACGAGTTTAAACCTCACACCTGTTCGAACAAGTTTCAACAATAACACAAATAAAATAACTCGCATCATCAACTTGCAATGATGAAAAATGAAAAAGAATCGGGTACGTAATACAAATACGCATCGACCGGATACATAGGCTTAGCTTTGGTATATAGTTTCAACTGCATGCACTCCTCCTGTTGCCGAATTAACACTTGACAGATGTGCCACTCATCGACCTTCAACTACTTATGACATCAGAAATGACTTCTTATTTGTGACAATTTTAGTAAAACTAGTCAGAAAGCTTAAATTCGCCAGGTAAGAACGACCAATAGGTCGTTTGCAAATCAATCTTAAGATTGTTTCAAAACACGTCGAAGATACCAAAGGTAGCCTTGTTAGAAAAATATCTAACAGTTAACTGTTAGAACTGAAACTCTTTTTTCTCATATAAAAATGTTTTTCCATTTCTGACCAATTTGCTGGTACACAATGATTTAAAATTTAATATATAGACGACTAGATATCTGATGGTCTCCGTTTTCTTCACGTGACCTGTCCGCTATAACACTACTATGAATTCCTGATAGTGTGTTCTCGGCAACTATTTTAAGGTGGTGCTTTCATAATGGACGAATAAAGTGAGCAGACCCCATAGGCATGGAATACTTTATATGAACGAAATATAAACCTCAATTTGGGAACCTACCAGTAG